>NC_091754.1:33676904-33861904 GCF_043380555.1 Nothobranchius furzeri | reverse complement strand
GTGGAAATTGGCTTAGTTATTCTAATACACATAGGTCCTCATAGTGCCTGTACGTTTTCAGGTCTAATGTCTGCTTATGCCACAAAGACACACACACACACACACACACACACACACACATTCTCTTGCTCACTACCTCTGTACCCCTTGCAGCACCTAGGTCCTCCACCAGAGAGCAGATGTGATGCTGCAGGTGTTTTTAGGACCAACCCTGTCAGAGTGGATGTTTGTGATGTTTCAGCTCCATCTGGCATCATAGATGTAACAGAGTTGATTCTTCTACACAATCTGGAAGACATTAAGATGAAAGTCCTGCTCTGGGCTTTTGTGCAGCGATCATTAGCACATGCTGTTTCTGATAAAGTCATTTATTTGTTTCTACTTTCATCTTCACTAATTTTCTAGGAAAGTAATAAATACCTAATATAGAAATGCACTAGTACTCCTACCTACACAGCAGTTTACATATGAGTGTTTACTCTCAGAAAGGGATGTTTACATTTTCTGCAATGTTCCAAAGTTAGGCAAAAAAGAGGTGTGAAGTGCTCAGCCCAGAAGCTCCCTCTCTATAGCTGGTTCTTGCATAAATCAGCCCGTGCAGACGGACCAACGCTGAAGTCAAGTGTATAATAATATTGTGGACAGAGTTGTGTTTTAGACTTTGTGGTAAAGGTTTGGGAGAGACTTTTCCCTGTCTTGGCATGTTTGTTCCCAGTGTAGAAGGTCACCCGATGGCTCTGGAACAGTAGCAGAACACTTGGGCCTTAGCTTCAGACTTAGACCTCACTGATTTTCTCATGATCACACAGAAAGGTTTTCCTGCTAAACCCAATGGGGAGAAGGACGAGCTGTTGAACCAGTGGATCCATGCATTTAGATGTCAGACATGGACCCATCATCACAAAAAGACACAAAGCAACATTAATATGTTTATTTACAACTGAGGGCTGCACAGTGGTGCAGTGTCTAGTGCTGGGTTCAAATCCCAGCCTGGGGTCTTTCTGCAAGGAGTTTGTATGTTCTGCCTGTGCATGTGTGTGTCCTCTCTGGGTACTCTGGCTTCCCCCCTCAGTCCAAAAAAATTTGACTGTCAGGTTGAGTAGTTTCTCTAAATCAGGGGTCACCAACCTGGTGCCCGCAGATAAAAATAAATAAATACATCTGCTGCCATCTTTTAATCACAAATGGATTACTATAATTTTTTAAGTCTTTAAAAAACATTAAAACATGTTTATTATGCATGAAGTTTAGTTTAACTCTGATCTATTCCAGTTCAAAGGTCAGTGTTGTAGCCACCTGGTAGCCCTTTGTATGGCTCAGTAACATCGCTCAGTACCCATGAAGTAGGGCTTCACAAAGGTTGGTGGCCCCTGGTCTAAATTGTCCCTAGATGTGTGTGTGTGTGTGTGTGTGTGTGTGTGTGTGTGTGTGTGTGTGTGTGTGTGTGCGTGTGCGTGCGCGCGCGTGCGTGCGTGCGTGCGTGTGTGTGTGTGTGCGTGTTGACTTGCGATGGACTGGCTCTCTGTCCAGAGTGTACCCCACCTGATTGCCCATTGACCGCTGGAGATAGGCACCTTGTGTGCTCTGAGGATGTGTTTTGTCTTGAGCTACTAACACCAGCATTAACTGACTCAGGTACAGCAATGACTGGGTGGAGGTCTTCTGGCTGCTGTTAGCTCGTGGGCACGGGGCAGTAGATCACCTCCATCTTGGATCTACTTCTTCTGTAAATAAGCAGTTTAGTCTTGCCTCCACTGACCAAGGTAAGGAGATATTCTGAATAAACACTAGGACCAGCTAACTGACCAGATGAGAATGTGACATGATTTTTTCACTTGTTCAGCATCAAATATGACTAGTCTGACCTGGAAGTGACTCCTTCATCACAAAGATGTGCTGCTATAAAACAAAACCAGCTCCGACTCTGAATCTCCCCCGGTTTACTTTAATAGCAACTTTGTAACTAAGGAGTGTCTCAGCTGCTGTTTCTGATTTAGGACAGAAAAACTGAAGTTTTGTGTCTTTTAACTGGGTTTCATTCTGCTGACAGCCATTAGTGAGGGGTCACAGGCTAGCACAGAGGGAATCCCCTTTTAGCACACACACACACACACACACACACACACACACACACACACACACACACACACACACACACACACAGTGCAGCTCTGCTGATTTCTCATCACTTCCTGGTTTTCCATCTCTGATGCATTGCTGGAACAGAAACAGAATCTGAACTCAGATCTGTTTCTCTGACTCCTTTCTCTCTCTCTTCACAGACTTTCTTCCACAGAAGTTTAAATGAGTTCCCCTGACAGCAGCTGTTTATCTGGTGCAAAGAACCAGAAAAGGGCCATCAGCCTCTTGTCTAGTTTCATCCTATTTGTTCTAGAACCGTAGAACCTCTACATCCTTTCAGGAGTGGGTGTGCCAAGTACACCTAACTCTAAAAGTCTCCTAATCAGAGTTGTGTCAACGCAAAAGCAAACAACTGCACAAAAATTACATCAATCTGGATGTCATGCATTTTGTTACCAGCGTCCTGTCACAGCGACACCTTTGTTTAGACCGGACACATCCACAGTGCAGCTTGGGGGACTTTTGTGACTCTCAGGGATTTCATCTGCTGGCCGTTTACGTGAATTGATACTTTCTGACATTTTATTTTCAGATTTTTACTAAAATGACTACAGAAGAGCTAATTTGAGGATTACAAATAAAACCAATTACCATAAAATAGGTTTCACATTTTATAAATAAAAAGTACTTTTTTTTGCCATGTGAGACGTATTAACAATTTTGACCCTCGCCTTGGAAAGTTTGGTCAGCTCTGCTTTATATGAATCAATAAAGAATACCAAAGACTTATGGGTTGACTCTGATGATGTTCAACTAAAGGATGACACATCTGACCTTTAAAGAGCAAGTCACCCCCAAATAAACTTTTTTTTGCTGATAAACTAAATAAACGAGTGTCTGATCGTGCTGCAGACACGTGTAGTCAATAATTTGGCACTTTAGTGCATTTTAGTTAAAATGTAAATATTCTGTCTATAACTGTCAGTGTTGTGCCGTTGTCAGGTAAAAATTCTGCACTGTATTTGGATCTAAATCTGCCATCGATATTGGCTAAGAGGTATGCTATGATGTAAACTGGTACATTATGATGTCACAATGCTGTCGTGAGCATGTGTGTGTGTGTGTGTGTGTGTGTGTGTGTGTGTGTGTGTGTGTGTGTGTGTGTGTGTGTGTGTGTGTGTGTGTGTGTGTGTGTGTGTGTGTGTGTGTGTGTGTGTGTGTGTGTTTGTTAGCGGCTCCGCCCTCTCGGTCTGCTAGGCAACAGCATTTGTTGCCTTTTTCAAACATGAAGTGGGAGTGGTTAGACTCTGGTAGGGGGTGACTTGTTCTTTAAGTACATGTTCCCTAAATGTATGACTCAGAAAGTTTATTTTCTCATTATTTAACCTTATAAAGGTAACTTTCTGGTTTAAATCATTATTTATTTGCATCATCCTCATTAGAGCTGGTGTCTGTCTCCAGCATTCAACATAATAATAATAATAATGTATTATAATAATTATTTTGCCTGCATTTTTGGGCTCAATATATTTTAAGAACCTTGTTATTTTATTTTTCCTCTAATTTATTTACCTGTATATGTGCATGTCCTGATCTCGAGACACAACAATAGAAATTGCACTTTTTAAACCCTTCAGGCTTCCATAGACCTGCAAAATATGGCTACAGTTTAAATATTGAACACGTTACACATATTGCATATTTACTAGCGATTTTCACGTTAAAACAACCGGAACAACAACCTGGGAGAATCAACTTCCAGGACATGCGTCTCGTTACCTAGCAACGGCGAAACATTTTTGACCAATCACAAACGTCGCAGAGTCAGCTCGGCCGTGTGAGAAACCGGGAGTTTGCAGTACCGATTAAACGTACAGGTAACCGTTTCGTGGTGTTGTGCGGTCCCGGGCTCGGTTCTGATTCGGTAAACGTGGTATTTACGGTGAGAGGGCCTGTGTCGCGCTGCGGCGCATTGATCTGAGCGGGTGGTGCTGCGGCTCTATAAAAAAGGCGTGTCTCGCGCGGAGGTCGTGGTTCAAACGCAGTTTTAAACGCTCTGTGAGCTTCCTTCAGACAGAGGATTATGCGGAGGTGTGCGCTAGCTTAACATCTTCCTCCGACTCAACGGGCACACGGAGCACTCCCTCGGTAATGTACGTCCTACTTTCTTTCGGTTTTAATCATTTGTGAAGGTAAAGCTGCGTCTGAAGTCAGTTTGTAAAAAGAATTTGAACGCGACACCGGTTTCGTCTGTTAAATAGTTGAAACCTCGTCGCCATATGGATCAGGATGAAGTCGGATGTGAGCGTTTCTGGTTCGCGTAACGAACTTTACCCTTTAGCCTGCTAACGTCAGCTGTCCAGAGAAGGAAAACCCCACAAATGTTTGCCGTCGGTGTTGTGACCGAAAACGTGTCCCGATTATTCAAGTCGCTATTCGGTGTTTCCGTTCGGAAACGGGTTGTTCCTGTTCATGGACGAGGGGAACTTTGTCTCTAAGCGGTTCAGAAATGAAAGCAGCCGGGCTCGCGCTGAGAGCTGTTCTAGAACTCTCACGAGCAGCCTGGCTCGTGCGCGCTCTCAGCGGGCTCGTGTTGAATGATCCTGTTTCCTGAGGAGTTGGAAAACTGAAGTTTTCAAAGCTTTTTCTGATTTAATCCAATTATTTAGTAACGTCTAGCTGCTGTAAATGAGTTATCTTTGCGCCTCAATGGTGGTTTACACTTGTGTGCTTTATACTTAATGTTTTGATGGCATAATATGGTACATATTTGTATTTTATTTGACAAAATTAATTGTATATGCAAATAAAAATCAGTCTCGCTGGAGTCGATGCTCGCTGGATTAGTGTCACATTAATAATTTGTTTTATTTATTTTTTTCGGTTTCAGTTGAATTTGTGAAAAGATGGACAACAAAGAGTCCAGCAGCTCTGTCCTCACCTGGGAGCAGGTGAGCCGTCTGAATGAAGTCCTGACCGAGGTTGTTCCTGTTCATGGACGAGGGAACTTCCCTACCTTAGAGGTCCAGCTGAGCGATATAGTGGCCCGGGTTCGCTCCCGCCTGGAGTTCAGCGGCATCTGGGTGAAGGACATCCGTCTCAACGGCTCCACAGCCAGCCACGTGTTGGTGCAGGACATCGGCTGGAGCTACAAGGACCTGGACGTCATCTTCAGGGTGGACCTGCCGACAGAGGCCGAGTTCAAGCTGGTTAAGGATGTTGTGCTGAGCATCCTGTTGGATTTCCTACCTGAAGGTGTGAACAAAGAGAAAATCACACCCATGACTCTCAAAGAGGTTTATGTCCAGAAGCTGGTGAAGGTGAACACGGAGCAGGACCGCTGGAGCCTCATCTCGCTTTCCAACAATAACGGCCGCAACGTAGAGCTGAAGTTTGTAGACTCAATACGCCGGCAGTTCGAGTTCAGCGTGGACTCCTTTCAGATTGTGCTGGACTCCATGCTTTCCCACTATGAGCAGTCCCAGTTGTCCATGTCCCAGTCCCATCACCCCACTGTCCTGGGGGAGAGCATGTACGGGGACTTCAGCACAGCGCTGCACCACCTCCGTAACAAGCTCATCGCCACCAAACGGCCCGAGGAGATCCGTGGCGGTGGCCTGCTTAAGTACTGCAACCTGCTGGTGCGTGCCTTCCAGCCGGCCAGTCAGGAGGAGTTCAAGGCCCTGGAGAGGTACATGTGTTCACGCTTCTTCATCGACTTCCCCGACATCAGTGAGCAGCAGCGTAAGGTGGAAGCCTACCTCCAGAGCCACTTCATTGGCGAGGACAAGAGCAAGTATGACTACCTCCAGATCCTGAGGAAAGTGGTGAACGAGAGCACGGTGTGCCTGATGGGCCATGAGAGGCGGCAGACGCTCCAGCTCCTGGCCTCCATGTCTGTGAGGGTGCTGGCAGAGCAGAGCGCCATCCCTGATGCGTCCTGCGTCACCTGCTACTACCAGCCGGCGCCGTACGTCAGAGACCACAACTTCAGCAACTACTATGTGGCCAATCAGAACATTCCAACATGGCTGCCTTGTAACTGAGGAAACAGCCGAGGGAAGACGGGAAGATGTGGCTGCTGCTTTTGAGGAAAACCAGAACAAGAAAAAAAATCGGTTGCAATAAATACTGTGATCGTCTCCAGACACACACCCAGTGTTGCTTTTGAGTTTGGAATCCTTCCTCATTCCTTATTTACAGAGGCGTCCACATTGAGTAGAGGACATTTTTAGGTCTTTTTTTTTTTTGTGTTTGGAGTCTCTCTGTGTGCCTTCGTCTCCATGGAGATGACTTAAGAGTGCCTTCACCTCTAGGTTTACCCCCCAGACCTTTAAATAAAAAAGGGAAGTCGAAAAGCTGTAGCTTCAAATTTGATTTCCTTCTTGTTTAAAAAAAAAAAAAGATAAAAATCTGAAGAAAAAAAACAAAATGTAGAAGAAAAGGTCTGATTGGTCTAATCCTCGGTGTCTAAGGGGGCGCAGTGGCACATGAAGAGCTGTTAGTTTTAATTCACTTTGACCGGTGCCATCATGAGCCTGATGGATGTAAACAATCCTGGACTTGGTCGTTGTTGTTCTCACTGTGAATCTCGGAGCATTCGGCTCCTCTCCTGGTTTATCCAGTTTTCGGAGCGCTGTTTTCACTCGGGAACTCGTCGGACACCTCTGTGTTTTTGTGGTTTCCTTGCCCACTTTGTACATTTATTTTCCCAAAGAGGTAGTGAGAGGCAGTGTGCGAGTCTGAGTGACAGGACGGGTGGACGAGGCCCGTCTGTGGACCACTGGCCGTCTCTTCCCTTATAAGGAGCAGCACATGCAGCCGTTGCGGGCTTGACAGCGGCCCTGAAACCAGATCCTGTTTGTGACGCGGCTCTCAGAATACGGGCCATCTATAATAATCTCCTCCCCCCTGGGGAATTTCAAAGTAGGGAGCTAGAACTGCATGTGGGTCCTAGCTAACAACTGAGTCATTTCCTGTCCCCTATCCGGTGCGTTTGAACCCCTTTTGTGGTCTTGAGAGGACGAACCCCACGTCTCTTTGCAGACTTTGAGTTGTTGACAGAGCAGCCCATTACCCCGTCTATTTGTGGAGCAGCCTATTATTAGTGTTAATGTTGCAGCGCGGCATGGCTAGCTGGCAGCTAACGCTAGGACTGCTCCAGCCTGTCCCCGCTTCTCATTTTGTCCCCCAGCCGTTGGACAGGAGATGGCAGGCAGCAGATAACCTTATCTGGGTGGATGAAGACCCTCACCCTTCCCCGTCGAGAGCAGAGGCAGCTTCACAACCAGCAACCCAAACGTGCCTTTTTCTGTTGGAAGGGTTTTTGTTTTAATTGGGTTTTAATGGGGATCAGAGGGAAAAGTTTGGGTAATTAGTTTCATTTGTGCTTTTTAAAATCCTGAGAAGCTTTGCTGCAGGTTTTGACTCTAGCAGCAGGTCTAGTTTGAAAGCAGGAATCTTTTGGATTGAGTTTGGATGTTTTCTTTATTTTCAGTCCCCAGACTTTCCCCTAGACCCGCCTGGATGGGTCTGTCGCCGGCGGCCATATTTTTCTGAACATTAGAGCCCCTCCTGGTTCTGTTCTGGAGGAACGCCGATAAGCTAATGTGGTTTCCAGGAACATTTCTGGAGCGTTGGACAGAAGCTCCTCCTCTGACAGCAGCGGGTGCTATCTGCTGATCAGAGTGTCCCCTCTCTGTCCCCCCCCCCCCAACGATAGACCTATAAAGTCGAGTGATTGTCGTCGGTGCCATATTGACGATAGGTTTGAGACTTTTTTTCCTCAGCCTAGAGTAAATTAGTCCCACGCCCACCCCGTGTGTTTACGGTTGCTTTTCCCCATGGGGGTGGATGCCTTCCTGAGTACAGGTCAGGTCCAGTCCCCTCCTGTTTGGGTGAGTGGGCGTCTGCGTGGAACTATGAAACCTTTGTGAGGGACGTCGGGGAGGACATGAACCGAAGTGTAGTTTTGTTGTCCTCCACCTGTCTTTCTGCTGTGGGTCTGTCTGCCTCCCTGTCTTTGCTCAGACATTCATGTTTATTATTCAGCCTGGCTTGTCTTACAGCGGCTGATGGATGGTCGTCCTGGAGCAGCAGACCTGTGTGTGTGTGTGTGTGGTGACGTGTGTGTGGGGGAAAGTAAGTAATGTTGCACCTTTTTTTTTTCATTTGGAAATGGTGAAAGAAATGAGATGTCAGCTTTGTAATGACGATTATGATTATGAATTTCATTTTTCAGCACTTTTACCTCACTTGAGTTTTTCCTTTTTGGATGGAAAATGTACACCAGGAAGTGTGTGTGAAACAAACGATGAATAAAGATTATTAAGTGCATGGTCAGCCTCAGCTTTCATCTGTTCAGCTGTATGTCTAACCGAGTTGGGAGGATTTGGATAATCAGGGTCGCGGGTGCAGGTTTCACGTTCTCGTGTGCCGTGGGGTTCCTCCTGCAGACCACGAACGTGCTCGTTGGGAGAACTGGGACTAAGGGCTTGGTAAATATACAGTTTTATCCTGAGACTGTTAACTTGACCATATCTATGAAGTTCATAATGGAATTGATTGTTCCTCTACGGTCTTGTCTGCCTGACGGGAAGTGGTTAGTGGAGAGGTCCATCAGCTCAGCGGTCCCCCCGCTACACACACACACAACTTGACAAGGCGTTCTGAACCAAGTCAGAAGTTCCTTTAGGTTTGCGTACTAACTTGCGTGTGTGTGTGTGTGTGTTATCACACACTGTTTTCCATCAGGACCCTGGCTGATCTGAGGTCAGTGACTCATGCGTAACCTGCCCTCTTCAGCCCCTTTTTCCACTCATGCTGCTTCAACAACCTTCACTCATGCTTCTGAAACCAGCCCTGACTCATTCCCCTCCTCCTGCTGAGCTAGGGTTCAAAGGTCACCCCGGGTCTGACTGTCACTCACCCACAGGTTTCTGGGCTTTAACACACGTCATTTTATAGGATATTTTTATTTAATAAATTTGAAATTTGTCCTATTCCAGGTTACTGGGGCATGTTTCTCTAACCCCGTCGGAGGTAACCTGACTATGGGAGGAGTGACGCTCAGCTAAATCTTTAGTCATTGTACTGAGTTTCTAACGCACAAAAGTTGTGTGTAAATAGAAACCTGAACACACACACACACTTTGGTTGTTTTTCCTGTGACAAAATGTCTCATTTCCTGCTCATCAGAGGAGGAAACAACAGGGAGAGGTGACAACTGGTCTCTGTGAGAGAGTTTCAGGTCTGAAACCCACACACACACTAACACAGCAGGTCAAACAATGCATAAATTCTAGAAAATTACTGATGGTCAGGCAGAGGGGACACGAGGGTCATCTAGCACAAAGCAAAGTGTGTGTGTCTGTCCCTGCTCAGATTTAGTTGTTTGTCCTGCAGCTGCTCCTCCCCTGTGACTTCTGCAGAGGAACCTTTATGACATGTCTTCCATGTTCAGGTCGTCTCCGTCTCCCATCAGATGTCTCACCAGGGTCCATGTAGAGCAATGAGCTACAGATCTGACATCTGTTTTCTGGACCACATGTCTGCTCCGCCTGCTGGCGGCACGCCGACCTGCTGATGGACATCCACAGGCGTCCTCCAGAACATCTCTGCAGGACACATGAGAAAGCCCCTTGAGTGTTTGATCTTTGATCAGTAATATTTACTATAATTCAGTCATGAATATGTTTCTGCAGGTGTCCTATGTGTTGGAGTTCTTATGGAAACATTTAATAAAGAACCAGGAAGTCTTCATGTGGTGTTCAAATACAACCAGATCCAAGATGGCCGCCACCACTGACCAGTCTCTGCAAACACAGCTTTAACTAGGTCTATTCTATAGGTAATGACCTAAAACCTGGTGCATCTGAAGGTCACACACACACATCCATTTATATCCTCCCTCTCTCACACACACACACACGGACAAACTCAGGCTCTGTGTCGCCTTCAGAGACGTCTGGAGCTTTTATCCATCCATCTGTGTTCAGATGGTTCAGACACGAAGGCTTGAGTCGTCTGGAATGTTTACGGCTGCAGAAGCACCTGAGAACACCAGGATCACAGCCTCTTCTCCTGCTGGAGGCTACCTGGACTCTGACCTGAGGGCCAACAAGAAAACGTGTGAGAAGTGCAGCTGCTGGTGTAAACTTTCCAGCCATCAGAGGGATCGTGCAAGCTGAGCAAACAGCCACAGCATCCCCACCCACCCCCCACCCCCCCCAAGGTCCTGAGAAACAGGTGAGGGGTGGAGTCCTGACGGAGAGCAACCTGTGGCTGAAACAGAGAAAAACAAAACAACTGAGAATCTGTGTGTTCTCATGCTGCTGCACGCGCTGGTGGTTCACTTCCCAGACACACACACACACACGTTTGACCCGATGTGATGCTTTATGGTTACATATCTCTAATCCTGTCTCTTGTCCTCATGGGATGCATGGAGACAGACTAGGATGAAACACCTGTGTCGTCTGGCTGTGACGCTTCTGCAGGAAAGCCTGTTTAGGTCATAAATGACCTTTTAAACTTCCAGCTGCTGGAGTAGAAGATCCTGAAACTAACAGCCAGCTGAGCTCTCTCAAATAACTCCCATTTACATACTGAAACAACTTCTCATAACTGCTACTGTTTGTTGCCACGGAGATTTATTCTGGATGACTGTGTGCAGCTAATGACACAGGACGTCCAGATTTGGTCTA
This sequence comes from Nothobranchius furzeri, assembly GCF_043380555.1. Taxonomy (NCBI): domain Eukaryota; kingdom Metazoa; phylum Chordata; class Actinopteri; order Cyprinodontiformes; family Nothobranchiidae; genus Nothobranchius; species Nothobranchius furzeri. The sequence goes on along the minus strand of NC_091754.1, from coordinate 33,851,117 downwards.
AATACATGAATAAATACTGATCTAACTATTGATAGCTACAGATGACTGCAAGTCAGACCCATCTCTGAGACCCACGTGAGTCAGAGAAATAGAGGTCACCTGCTGAACCCTGCCCCTGATCTCAGTGGTGGTCTCTGGCTGTCCACCTGCATACAAACCCAGGCCTAAACTCCCCTGACTCTGGATGGCGTTGAGCAGAAATGTTTGTGTGTTGGCTCTTTTACGCATCTTTAGTTTAGCAATACAATTAAAAAAAACACATTTAAAAGAAGTGTTTAAAATAATTCTTTTGAATGTCCACCCAGGTGAACCGAACTCCGACTGGTGTCTTTGGCAAACAAATATATTCTAATAAAATAATAGTTCATACAATCCTGGTACGTAGGTAAGCACAGCCTTCTCTAACTAAAACCTGCTGATTCTAGAGCAAAGTAGTAGCAGTGGCCTAGTGGTGGAGTGTCCGCCCTGAGACTGGGAGATCAGGGGTTCGATTCCTGGTCGGGTCATACCAAAGACTTTGAAAAAATGGGACCCAATGCCTCCCTGCTTGACACTCAGCATTAAGGGGTTGGATTGGGAGGTGAAACCACCAAATGGATCCCGAGTGTGGCTGTGTCTGCAGCTCACCGCTCCCCCAGGGGATGGGTCAAATGCGGAGAACAAATTTTGCACACACATCAGTGTGTGTGACAACTAATGGGACCTTAACTTTAACTTTAAACACAACATGTACTTGTTCATGCATCAAAACCTGATCTGGAGTCAGCTGACTGTATAAGTACATGTGGAGGCTCCAGGAGCGCCGTGTTTACACGCCCGAATGTTTCTGCTCATGCCAACATGCTACAGATGTTCAACAGTTTGATTGTGTGTGTGTGTGTGTTCTACATGTCAACACACTATAGACATCAGATTACACATCTCTGAAATAAACTCTAGTCTGGTTTGTCTCCCTGATGGACCCAGTTCACCATGACCTTCTGACCCCGTGAGACCCCCCAGCTGTAATCAGGCGAGCACACTTCTGTCACAAGGTCACATGTTTTGCCTGTGATGGAGAGATAGTAGCCGACCCTTCGCACCACAGACATGAACACCTAGATGCCCATTGGGTGTTTGAGAGCATAACAGTGTCACAGCCATCTTGGATAGGTCTCTTCACTCTCCAGAGTCAAAGCAGAGTGAGCAGCCTACGTTTACAACAACCGGTGTGCTATTGAAAACAGATCACATGGGATCACTAGGGACTTTTCTAGCCTACCTGTTGGGATTTTATATTTAAATTTATTTGGTTTAATTATATTTTATTTAAATTAACCACACATTGTGTCTGATTCAGTGAAAAAGCTCGATAAAATGTGGTTTTTAGTTGGGTAAACACCTTCCTCAGTAGAAATGAATCCACTGGGGATGAAGGGAGACCCATCCAAGATGGTGGCCAGCCACTACGGCAGCTCCAATAGACGGCGCCAGTGCTCAGGGCGGTATACGTCTGTCTACGTCTGTGCTTCACACACGTTTACTCTCGTCTGTGAGAGGTGGAGCCTCCAGATTAACCTTTACTATAGATGTATCACAGAATTATCACCTTTAGACTCAATCATCTGTGAGCTACAATTGCTAAATCTCAGTTTACATCTCAGGCATCAGAAGGAAATACAGCAGAGCAACAAAACAATGTTAATAAATAAAAAGGCTTTTCCACCTCATAAGAGTCAGTATGTGGATCAGAGGAAACGGCACATGCGCCAACATTCCTCTGCTGTTAAGCCCTAATCTGGACAGTTTCCTTTAATCATCTGGAAATCAGGCCTCCAGATGAAGACGTCATACACGACAAAACATCTGGGCTTCTCCAGAGCCCTGATGTCCACGATCATGAGGAGTCCAACACATGTGCTGTTAGAGCGAACCACTCTGACCTCCATGACTTGTTGGTTTGATGTAGCTGTTTAGTTCCATCTGTCCGAAGCTCTGGAGTTGTTCGTTTGGACGTGTGAGAATGGGTGAGCTCTGATTTGTAGCTTTTTGTTTTCTCCTGGTTTTCCCAGCAGGCGTCCACGATGGAGCAGAAAGTCTGTCAGTAACCATGAAACAGCTGCTCGTCACGTTTGGTCCTGCTAACAAAGACACCTGCTGTCTCTTGACCCTTTAAAGCCTGAGCCATGAAAGAACAATCACAAGATTGATCTAAACCGACCCCATTACTAAACGCGGTAACCATTTCAGTGGGTATCCTCTCCCATACTTTAACACAAGCCTCAGTAAGTCTCCTCTAAAAGACAAATAAGAATCCAAGTGTTTTCAGCTCCCATAGACCTATACATGTGGATGCTAAGATCCTAGCTTAAGCTTCGGCATACCGTCTGGAAAACAAGGACCAACTACTCATTCACAGCAGCAAACTGGTTTCCTTCAGGCATTCGAGGAGTACAGACGCTTCTCTCTCTCGCTCCCTTATCTTTTTTTCCCAAGGCTCTTTGTCCTGTCTGCCCACAGAGCGCTTCTCTGCATTTCTTCTGAAAAACTCTATTTTTACTAACCATGGATTCGATAAACTGGTCATTCAATGCGATCGATAAGATTTTTTCAACAATGAGAACAGAGCAGGGGGCTCCCACATGTCCACAAGGGACACACCCGGTGGGAAATATGCTGGATTCCTGGAAGGAGTGGAAGATCACATGCCTCAGCCAGCTGTCCATTGAGGACATCGAAGATGTGTGGATATTCGGCCTGATGATCACTGGATTTCTCCTGATTGGAGTGGGAGGATATCTGGTTTTCTGGAAATTTGGGAAGACGGGAGCGATTGGAGGGCGACCCGCACCCACGGAAAGCACCGTCTGTGTGGAGACTTCTCAGACTGGGACGTTACTCGAGGTGAATCATAAGCTAGACAATGTTCTAGCTGCGATACCGGTATTAGTGCGCAAAATGGATGTCATCTCAGAGAGAGTCACCGGACGGTATGGACAGGTTTAAAAACCCAAAATTGGCTTCACTGAAGGACTGGAAATGATCAGTTTAAAGACTGAAGGCAGAGAGGAAAAGTATCTCAGCCTGACCCAAACAAAGTCTTGTTATCTGAATCTGACGCCCTGGTAGCCTTGAGCTGCAAGCAAACAAAACCCCCATGAAGGAATGCAGACAGATGCTGTGCAAACCCAACCTTTTATAATTTTATGACTTATGACTTTGACTATGGGCTGCATGGTGGTGCAGTTGTCAGCACTGTTGCCTCGCAGCATGAAGGTTGCAGGTTCGATACTCAGTTGCGTGGAGTTGCGTGTTCTCCCCATGCATGCGTGGTACTCCGGTTTCCCCCACAGATCACAACATGCCCTATAGGTTATAAATTGTACGGCACTTTGGATAAAAGCGTCTGCCAAATAAATAAACATAAACATATTTTTTCTGACGTTAATCTGATTCTGTTTTGAGATCATTTTGATTTTATGATTTTTTTGTGATTCTATGTGTGTGATGACTGCTATATAAATAAAATTTACTTACTTACCTATATGTTAAAGCCTTATGCTCCAACCCGAGCCCTCAGGTCCACACACCAGAACCTTCTAGAAGTTCCAAAGACCAGATATAAAAGTCGAGGTGATCGGTCCATCCAGCGCCCCAACTTTGGAATGATCTTACATCACCCTTACGTAGCATTGACGTAATGACTTTGTTTTTTCTGACGTTAATCTATTTCTGTTTTAAGATCATTATAATTTTGTGACTTTATGTGTTATTTTGTTTTGATCTATGTGAAGCACTTTGTGATTTTATATATGTGGTAAGTGCTTTATAAACAAAATACTTACTTTATCCCTTCTATTGAGAAATCCTCTACTCCAGCTAGCGTTTACAGATCCTGTTTGATGGTCATGCAGCAATGAGAGGTTGACATGTTTTAAAGCTTTTTACAAGGATGCTAACCTCCAGTTTGCAGATCTTGCACAAGAATTCAATCTCCCGCCTCACCTGTTTTCATATTTCCAGGCCAGACACTGCTAAAGTTTTATTTCCAGTTTCCCGCTACACCGCCACGCCTGCAGCGGGAGGAGTTTCTGAGCTAAATTCATTCATTTCTACAGTAATGCTGATCATGAAATGCTTGCATTTGATTCCCCACCAGTTGCCAAAGTCTCGACTGCTTGGGAACTTGAACTAGGTTTACATTTAGGAGATGACTGGTGGGACACGGCTCTCACACAAGTTCAGTTTGAGCCTGACACCCGTTTACTCATCTCTTACTTCTATTTGGCAGGACTACTTTGATGTTTGGGCTTCCAGCTGATTATAACCGGTTTACCTCTATTCTAGCATTCCTGATTGGCAAGACTTTTTCACTGGAAATGAACCAAAGCTCCCTCCAGCACTCAGCGGCTCAGACTGTTGTTTTTAAAACTGGAGAAGAGTGGTCGGTGAAAGGTAACTAACAAATCTCAGAACACACGACGTCCCCTCCTAACGTTCTTTTAACCTCTTCAATCTTTCCCTCCCGACTGATGCCCCCCCCCTCCCGTTTTGTGAGAAGACAGGAGGAAGGTAAAACCACAAAAAAGGAGGACGATAGATAAAAGGAGAAGAGAAGAAAAAGATAACGAGACACGTCACAGGAAGCAGCACTTCTGCTCTGTTGACATCCTCTAATTAGGTTCTGTGACATAATTAATTTACAGTTAGATTTTGTTTCTTATGTTGCTGGAAAAACTGTTGTTGGATCTTCTGTCCTTGCTAATAAAGAAATCAATATATAAAAAAGATGATTTCAATAAAATAATTTTACAATGACTGATAACATGCTATTACAATGGTAATAACATGCTATTACAATGGTAATAACATGTTATTACAATGGTAATAATGCAGAAAGCTCCTCAAGAAACTTTGATGAAGCCTGCTAGGCAGCTGCGACCGAGACAGGAGGAGACTTAAGCTAGTTAACAAAGCTAGCTCGGTTCTGAGCTGCCCGCTGGATTCAGTTGAGGAGACGCGTGAAAGGAGGATGCTGGGGAAGATGACCTCCAGCTTAAAAAAAGCCTCCCACCCACTGCATTTCACTCTGGAGACCATGGACAGCTCCTTCAGGGGCAGACTGAGACATACCAGATGTAAAACAGAACGCTGCCGTAGGTCATTCATCCCCTCTGCAGTAAGCGTGTAACTCCTCAGTTTAACTGGTACTGACAAGGGGCGGCGTTAGGCCCGGCTACTTGGGCTGAAGCCCCAGATGTTTTATGAAAAGCCCCGGATCTAAATCGCAGAAGTAACATGCAGTACCAAAGTCCAACAGAGAGGGAGCAGCTGGCAGTAGTTTGTATACAGCCTGCTTGAGCCTCCACCACTGAAGAAGAAGCCCTTCTGCAGCCGGCTTCTTCTGCAGTCTCTGCCTAAAACGCATGAGTGAAGATGGACATAAGGACATTTTTTAGACCAAAAGTACAACGACAGAACCCCAGCTTTGATGAGACTGGTGTTGACTCAGGTTTGTGAGTCTTATTTGAAAATATTTGTTGTGCTGCTGGTTTGCCTAAAGTTAGCTTACTATCAGGTAAAGTTGATGGAGAAAGAAAGGGAATTTTTACTATCATCTCACACTAAACACTAACAGGAACAATATTCTGCCCTGAAAATGCTTAATATGTAGCTTCAGATAAAAAATTTTGTGGTACAAGACAAATATATATGATGTTGACTAGTGCATGTCACGTGTGTGCGCGCGCGCGTTTGTGTGTTAAGCCCAGGATCTTCTTCAGTCCTAAATCCGCCCCTGGTACTTGCTCAGTATGCGTTTAATACTCGTTCAATACCAGATTTACATAGTATGTCCCCGTCTCTTGCAGTAGGCTGCATGCTGTTGGAACCCAAGTTTTTATTTTTCGTTTGTGGTTTTTAGTGGTCGAAGGTTGCAGTACTAGACTACTGCCTATGTGTATAAATACATGCACCTTTGTTAAAATTTTTCTTCAAATTATTCTCTTAAGCGTTGGTGCTGCTGTAACAAGTGAATTTCCCCAATGTGGGACCAATAAAGTTTATTCTATTCTACCAGTTTGGTTTAGTTTTGTTTCAGAAACATCGCCACGGTAACAGATATTACCCATAATGTCTTGTGACCCGTTTATATTTCGAGCCTTTCTTAACCAGGTAAAGGTTCGAGGACACGTTCTCACTTACAAATATGACCTGGTCGAGATACAAAGGCCAAATTGGAAAGTTCTTCATCAGTAACTGGAGAATGACTGCAAGAGTGCACATGCTGCAGGAATACCAACTACTGGATGTAACTGAGAGGGATCTAGCAGCAGTCAACACAACCAGGTGATGGTTGTGACTTTAGGGGTGTTTTGTGGATTAGGGTTAGGGTGTGTTCCAGTCGTATGCTGCTGCAGTCAATGACAGAAGAGCTTGGAGACGACCTTAAAGAGCAAGTAACCCCCAAATCAACTTTTTTTGCTGATGAACTATATAAACGAGTGTCTAACTGTGCTGCAGACACGTGTATTCAATAATTCGGCACTTCAGTGCATCTTAGTTAAAATTTAAATACTCTGCCTAAAACTGTCAGTGTTGCGCCGTCACCAGGGGAAAATTCTGCACTGTATTTGAATTTAAATCTGCCACCGCTATTGGCTAAGAGGTATGCTATGATGTTAGCTGGTACATTATGATGTCACAATGTTGTTGTGAGCCTGTGTGTGTGTATTTGTTCGCGGCTCCGCCCTCTCGGTCTGCCAGGCAATAGCATTTGTTGCATTTTTTAAACATGAAGTGGGAGTGAAGTAAGTTTCTTGTAGGGGGTGACTTGCTCTTTATTGTGTTCAGCAGACCTAGTTATAGACAACAAACGCTGCCAATAAGTAATATGACGTCTGTATGAACGTGATTTCTAAATGCAACACGTTTGCATGCAGGTTCTAATTTCTATTCTCAGATCATACATGGATTTTTAAGGGGCGGGGCTGTGTGTGTGTGTGCAAGGGGCTTGTGTTTTCAATTAAACATCTTGGCATCTCAACAGCTGCACTGCCAGTCTCCCATGTCTCAAACACACTCACACCACCAGGGCAGAGTTGGCACATTTTCTTTGTCGGCTTTCTGTCCGACGCTCCCCAGGTGTCGAGCTACCTGCCTTGCCTACGATGGCTGGCGGGCGCTTTCTTGTTGCACAGGTAGTTGGTCAGTGTGGGTGGGTCCCACTTCCAGCTGGTTTATCTGTTGGAAAGCAGGTGGGACTCCTACCAGGACCTGGTGGTCCAACTTTTCATATGCGAGACGATCCCCACCGTGACCTGAACTGGTTCCTGTTCGGGTAGACCGCTCCGACCAGCTCTTAGATTATGTTATGTTAGGCCTTCTTCTTCAAGATGCTTCCCCAGCGTTGTTCAATCTCAGCTCTTGGTTGGTCCTCCTGGTTTCCACTTCTCTAATGGGAGCGGTCAAACGTCCGCATTAAGACTTCCCAGATGGGGGACCATGATTCTTGTGGCCTGTAGAAGGTAATTACTGGATGGACATCTACAAAAGAGTATTTCTGAGCTCAATTCAAGATGGCCGCCACAACCAACAGAACTAGGGCCTTTTGACATGTTAGCAACAGTGTTTTGCATGGGAATCAACAGAAGACACTAGACTCTGCTTCAAGTTACAATTCAGATTTAAACAGAAATTTCTCAACATAACTTAGAATAAAATAACATGAAATGAAAACAGGAGGCAAACAGACGCTCGTCTGATTTGGAACCAACTTTCCCAGAGAAAAGGCATTTTAATCAGAGTGTAAAAAACAGGACAAACAAAACCCCAACAGTAAACACGCCACGTTGTAAATCCCAAACGCCGGGGACAAACTGCCTTTGTTACACCACCGACGCAAAAAGTAAAACATTTCCATAAAGTCAAAGTTTGGCTCATTTAAACACATTCAGACAAAGTCACAGCTCACGTTGCCCCGGAACGTTTAGCTTCTTAAGCTTCACCCTTCACACATTGGTCTGTTAAACGTGTGTGTGTGAATTCAGTTCTGCCCCAAAAGCTCAGATGTATTTATTGAGCAGGTGATTGTTTACTTTTTCTGGTTGGAATTTTAAATGAAGCACAACAAAGTGAAGCAGCTTCTCTCTCGTAGAGGACCGACAGCATCACGATGTCTGGCGTTTTACTCAGGAGGTCCGGTTCCTGACGGGGAGGAGAGGAGCTGCAGCTCTTCAGTCTGGACACTCACCAGGTTAAAACAAACATCTGGTCAGATGTGTCCCAATTAGAGCTGTAAATCTGATTTCTGCATTTGCACATAAAACGTTCAGAGTGAAACTGAAGCCGCGGTAGTGAATGAGTTGCTTTTGGAAACAAATAAATAAGATTTATTAGAGCAGCAGAAATGTGATCCCAGTAACCGTCTCCCATAATAGACTGGTTAAAGCAACAGAGACAGGAAGAGTTTCTGGAAAACAAGAAACTCAGATGAGATTAATAATCAGATTAAGAAATTAATCTGAAAGCTCCTCCTCTGGAGTGCAAATCTTAATTTCTAAACTTCTAATGGATTTCCTCCCTTCAACATGGAACAGAGCCACCCTTAGGCCAATTATTATGGAGCATCACCAAAGCACCAAGAACTGGTCATCGGGTTTCACTAAGGTGCGGATACGAGCGATTATCAGCAGGAAACATCCGTCCAGCTCAGATTCATGGTGACTGACGGGGCGACCGGGCTGCAGAAGACCCAGACTGAAGGGGTTTTTAGCCATTTGGATCAATTTTTGTGTCAAAGTAATTAAAACGGCATTTAGTCTGAGTTTGGTTGCATTCGGACTAGCCGTTAGCTCATCAGTACTGAGAAGTTTATTTCTACAAACGGAGGCTGTTCAGGAAGCCCTCGACTACAGAAGAGGATTCATTTAAAAACTAACCCAACAAGCAGGAAGTTGCCGCAACGCCGTCCATGTGTTCCAGCAAAGCTCCGACGGTTTGGCGGAACGAGATATCAGCGGCTGTAAACAGGTAGCCACAGCGATTAAAGCTCAAAAACAACAATCAGCAAGTTCTGGAGCCTTCACTGTATCCGGCTCACGGCGTCCCACAGAAGTGAGAGAAGAAGAAGATAAGGTGGGTTTGATGAGATGAAGGACTGGAAATGTCCTCCTCGGCTCACTCCAGCGTCTTTAGGATCTGCAGCTCGAGGTTTCAAGTATCACATCAGAGGTGACTCATACGCAGGAATCTGCTGAGTAACAGTTCACTGAGGCACGACTCAGCAACCACACCAGAGCCGAGAGCAGTCGGTCACGACGATGGAGACGATGGCTCAGAGCCGTACGGAGGTCAGCAGGATGCCCATTAACGTCTCTGCTCCATCGGCCTGACAGAGTGGTCCAGATGGTCACAGGTCAGAGGCCTCCGAGGGTCCGTTCATCTGAGGAGGACAGAGACAGCATTCAAGTTCGTCGTAAAGTTTAATGTTGAAACATCAAGAAAATGATTTAGAGAATAAAAAGATGAACCCTAAAACACCCACGGGTGTTCCAGCCTGGTCCTCCACATGTTCCTCTGCTTCAGCACACCTGATTTCATTAACAGAGCTTCTGCTGAATTTAACCCATGAATCGGTGTGTAGGAGCAGGAAAACAACTAAAACCTGCAGGATGGAGGTTTTAGATTACTCAGCAAAGGCGTTTCTAGCCCATTTTAGGGGTGTTGAAGCACCCCTAAATTCAACCCTAGCACCCCTTAAGTTTGACATTTTTTAAATTATCTATTTACTTTTACTGATTGTGGCGATTTTAGTGATATCTAAAAAAAAAAACATACAATTGGTCAAAATTCTATGTTTTAAAAACAAAAATATGGTTTGATCCTGCTCACCTCTCCAGACTCGATCTGAGGCTTCCTGAGGGGCTGCTATGCTGCTTTAGGGTGACCAGTGGGCTCACGCATGGCTCTGAGCCAGTGGACAGTCCTGAATCTACATTATTGTTCTACGGTTCTGCTAACTGAGACACAGTCCGGCATTTTTAACCGTCTCCCATTTCGTCCCCCCCCCCCCCATGTCCTGTCTGGCTGTGAAGCAAACAGAATTAATGTCTGAATGCTGGTGACAAGCCTTACAGATTTACTCTGGGGGAGCATCAAAGCTTCTGCTTTAATGTCACGCCTGATCCTTAAAACTTTATTGTTATTGTTTTGGAATGTTTTTTAATTACGACCAGACATGGAGACAGAGGTGAAAGAGAAAGGAAGAGACAAAAGGTGGGGGGTTTCCCACAAAAATAAACAATAATAAACAAGTCTGCTTCTAGACCTGCAGAAAGAGAAAGAAGAGAAAAAATGGGACACAACAATACAACAAGATCAAGCTATCACTGCGTCAACTTGATGTAGAAATATAAAATCAACATTGTTTAACTGAACAATCACACGATAATAAATCACAGTGCGCGTGTGGCAACGACAGCCTTAGGACGTGTGTTGAACGTGCCCAAGTCCATACTTATGAGAGCACCATGTGAGCACCTGTGTGTGTACACGCGCTTGTATATGTAAGGTTTCTCTATAGGAGCGTCCAATAGAGAGTGTGAGGGGCCACAGATCTGCCCCTAAAGATGTGCAGGAGACGGAGGGAGCTCCAAGTCCCAGAGATCCAGGCGCTGCCCCAGAGCACAGGAACCCCAAGGAGACTGCAACGAGAAAGGCCCCCGCCCCCCTCGAGAGGTGCAGAGGATCGTCCCGGGGGGCCACAACCAACAGCCGGCAGAGTCCCGGGAGATATCAGCGGCAAGCCCACAGGCCCGCCCCGCAGCCTCCCACCCCCTAGCCGGCCGAGCCCGGGACCCAGGGGCCCCATTTAGTCTTTGAATCTCGTATAAACTGATTGTGAGGCAAAACAAAAAACAAAAACAAACAAAAAAAAAACAGCTGTCAATCAAGCTAGGAGGCGGGGCTTTGCACCGCTCATGAACCTCCGAACCAAAAGTAAACGACAGAGTGATCCTGGACTAGTGGGAGATGAGCACGGTGGAGAAATGCTGTTACAATAAAGACTGAAGGGTTAAAGAGTGACTGAGATGGTTCAGTCATTTCTCTGTCACCGTGCTGCTCAACTTCCTCACTAATCAGACAGGCTGGTGCTAAAGAAAAAAAGTCAGAACATTAAGTTTAAATCTAACTTTTGTCAGAGATCAAAATCAGTGAATTTTGTTTTCTCTCCCCTAAATATCTACTGTATGAGATTAGTTGTCATTTTTGCAAAACCACCATTTTGATTTTGTTAGTTTCTAAAATCAAGAAGAAGAAAAAGAAAAAAAAAAGTTTGGATGTTTTTTCAAAGGGATGTTGATATTAGTGGAAAATTTGGCGAAAATAAGTATAATTCATCTAAAAATATCACTGGTAATTTTAGTGTTGTGGAAATTCGGACAAAGCGAAAAAAAATAGGCTTCAATTTCAAGCTTCCACATATTAAAGGACATTTCCAACCATGTTTTTCACTCATTGAGCATCCTTAATCTGCTCATATGTTAAAACAACCAGTCGTTCCCAACCTGGGGCCGGGGTCTCGGCACAGCATATTCAAGTGCCTCGTAATTTTTATCTTGAGAGGCACGAGTCAAGAGACAATTTCTTCTTCTACAACATGTTTTTGCTGAGATTGTGAGGTTACCACACAGCCAAGCGATGCTCAAGGACAGTAGATTGGGAACCACTGACCTAGGCTCTCTAAACCTGGACCAGATTCTGCTACAATGTTAACAATCTATATGTTTACCAGATTTTGCTGTGTAAACCCGTAATTTGATTAGTGAGAACAGTGTTTTTGTTTTCTTTCATAAATGTGAAAATGAAATAGTGTTTAAATTTTGAAATTTATCTTGCCTGACCAGGCAGATCTCCACACCCCTAAATCTCTGATGCTAGAATAGCCCGTTACCCAGAAAGACCCAACAAGAACCCACAGAAACTAAATAACATCATAAAAACCTGCTGTTAGCATACTCTTTAAGTTCTTTTTTAAGCACAGGAAAGTTGTTTTGAACCTTACTAACAGTTTCAATCACTCCTGCGATCTTATTCAGAGCTAGCCGCTAATGGCGGCGTCACTTCCTTCTCCGTTTATCCACGGGCAGCAGAGGACGGTGTTGCCCTCTGCTGCCCATGCTCTCCTCATCGATGACACAGTTCCATGCATGATCTAATGTGTAGACCCCATCGTCTCTGTTCATGGTTCCATGTCCTCGTCTCCGTAACTCCATGGCTTCTTTAATCCATCTTTTATATGTTTGTGGTTCGGTGTTTATGATCCTTGTGTTGTCCCAGTCCATTATATGGTTTTCTCTTGTGCAGTGATCTGTTACGGCCAACTTCTTTATTGTGCTTTCTGCTTCTTGTTTTGCTGCTCTTGTGTGTCCGACTTCTTTCCTTCTAACACTCCTTTCTATATTCTATTGTTCGTGTGTTGAGCTGGCGTCCGGTTTCTCCTGTGTGTGTTTTATTGCAGAGTTTACATTGGATTTAGTAAATGACTCCACACTTATGTGCTACTGATATCTTGTTTTTTGGGTGTACTAGTCTTTTTCTAACTGTTGTGTATGGTTTTGTTGGTGTGTTTATGTTGTTTTTTTTTCATTGTTGCTCTTATTTTTTCTGTTATGCCTTTAATGTATGGTAGGGTTATCACTGGTTTTGGGTCTTGTTTTTCTGGGTTTCTGGCTTTTTGTTTTGGTTGTTCTTTTCTGTTTGTCGTTTTCCTTCGTTTATTGTCCATGTCGGGCATCCACAGGTCTTTAAAGTGTTTTGTATTTGTTGGTCCTCTTGTTTACAGTTTAGTTCTTCTGTTATGTTTGCTCGGTGATATAATGTTCTGATCACTGACATTTTATGTATAGTAGGGTGTTCTGATGTCCATAATAAATATCGGTCTGTATGTGTTTATGTTCAGGGTCTCGTCTTTTTGTCTATTTATTCTCGTGTTCATGACTATTATGCTGCCTTCTGTTTCTTCCTCATATGTAAATTTTATGTTTGTGTTGTTGATATTGATCAGGTGTTCTGTTAGTGTCTCCGTTAGTACTTTTGGTATGATTTCCAGTATGTCGTTTACGTAGCGTTTCCATAATTTAATTTAGCTGTTTGGGGGGAGCAGTGGCTATGGCTTTTTGTTCTAGGTCTTCCATGAAAAACTCACACAGGGTGGCTGATTACGGGTCACCCATGGCGAAGCTTTCCAGTTGTTTGTATATTGTTCCGTCTTATGTGAAGTACGTGGAGTTAGCTATCAGTTTTATCAGTTGTGCTCTGTTTTCTCCTGTGAGGTTTGTTCTTTTGTGTAAAGTTTAGTCCCGTCTGATTCTGTTCACTACTATTTCGATGGTTATCTGGGTTGGTGTTTTTGTAATCAGAGATGTAACGTTGTCTTCTATTGTAATCTTAGTTCTTTTGCCAGTTCTGTGCTGTTTCTGCATTGTTGTTCTGTGTTGCCTAATAGTGGGCTGATGAATTAGCTGATTTCTTTTGCCATGTTGTATATTGGTGTACCTATGCTGTCTAATATTGATCTAAGTGAGGTGTTCTGTTTGCGTATTTTTGGAGTTCCATAGATACTTGGTATTATATTTGCTGTAGGGATCCAGTGTTTGTACATTTTTTCTGTTATTTTGCCTTTTTCTTGTAGTGGTTTTAGTAATTTTTTCATGTTTGTCTTGATATCTTCTGTTGGTCTTTTTTATTGTTTTGTATGTATTTTTGTCCTCTAGCATCTGTTCCATCTGTTGTTTGTGTTTTTCTTTGTCCATTACCACGGTGGTTCTTCCTTTGTCTGTCGGTAGAATAATGATGGAACAGTAGTGTTGTCATGGCTGTTCTTTCTTCTTTTGTAACATTACTGTGTTGTATTTTGCTGTTCTTTAATATCCCAACTACTTCTGCTTTCTTTCCCTCATCTGTGATGAAATACCTGCAAACTCTGCATTAAAACACACACACACAGGAGAAACTGGACACCAGCTCAACACACGAACAATAGAACATAGAAAGGAGTGTTAGAAAGAAACAAGCCAAAGACACACAAGAACAGCAAAACAAGAAGCAGAAAGCACAATAAAGAAGTCGGCCGTAACAGATCACTGCACAAGAGAAAACCATATAATGGACAGAGACAACACAAGGATCATAAAAACTGAACAACAGAAATACAAAAGATGGATTAAGGAAGCTATAGAAATACGGAGACAAGGGGTCTCGGCCAGCAGAGGGCGACACCGTCCTGCTGGCCGTGGAAAAACGGAGAAGGAAGTGACGCCGCCATTAGCGGCGAGCTCTGAAGAGGATCGCAGGAGTGATCAAAACTGTTAGCAAGAAAAAAAAAACATTTCCTGTGTTTAAAAAAAACACTTTAAAAGTGTTCAGAAGAATATTTTAATCTTTTATCTGTTTATGAAATTTTATCATTTTCTGACTTTATTTTTTCTGATGTTAATCTATTTTTGTTTTGAGATCATTATGATTTTATGACTTTGTTTTGACCTATGTGGAGCATTTTGTGATTCTATGTCTGTAATAAGTGCTATAGAAATAAAATGTACTTACTACTTACTTAAAAAACACAACATACTCTTCTGTGTTTAAAAACAAATCTAACTTTTAAAGCAGAAACCCACATTTTTGATAAACACATCTCCACATTGGTTTGTGTTTACAGAGCAGGTGGAAAGCTGTTACATAATAATGAACAGGTAAATTGTTTAGCTGGTTTGTTATAGGAAAACACGCCTGATTCAAGCTTTCAGCTACATTAATAACAGATGAGGGGAAGCGTAGCTTCGACCTACTGGAATGGAGCTGGAACCACTGGTGGAGAAATAAACTGGTTTCACTGAAACAGAATGCAGAGGATTTGTTTTCCTGGATAAAGAATGGAGAGTAGGTCTTTTCCTGGAAGTCTATCAGATCGCTGCTCTATGACACCTTTTATGTAACAGGGTCGGAGCTGAAACTGACGCAGAGATCATAAGAGGCTTAGCACCAGGGTGTTCACGATCACTTATGTGGTTTAAACCCAGCTCTGAGAGGAAAACAAGGATATGTGCAGCATAACAGAGATCTTTATTTACTTATTGGAGAAAAAAGCCAACATGGCAGCAGCTTAAAGATCTCACAAAACAACCACGAGTGTGTCCATGACAACAGGTTACCAGTCACATTAACCAGGTTCAGCCAACTCATCTGATCTTTGCAACAATGAGTGAAATGGCTGCATACCCTTGGATTTATTTTATCTGTCTGGCTCTGCTCATTAGAGCAGCGCCATTTTAATTCACCCAGATCTAATCCCAGCCTGAAACGGACTCAGACCCTCGGCTGGTTTGGGCGTCTGACCTGCAAACAGAAGGAAATCTGGTTGTAGAGACGTCGTCATGTCAACCATAAATGTGTCTGATGATTTTGGAGAAGAAAAAGACCGCCTCTCCACACCAGGTATCTAAAAAACATTTTCAATGATTATTTCTGATTATAATCGGCCACTGTGGGTTTTCATGCAGGCTGAACACGAGAATAGTCTCCTTCTCCTATCTCCTGTATTAGCTTCTGATAGAAAATTGGCTCCACTCTGCAAAGCCAGCCCCCCAGCCTGGCCAGGTTGATTACACACATCCTTAGGAATGCGGACGTGACTGAGCATATGGGCCGTCTCCAAAACTGGTGTGAAAAATTGGGGCAAATATATCAGTGATGTCATGTGCGCATCTCCGACGTGGGCGGAGCATAAAATGCGTGAAAACATATGTTGTGTCTCCCTTAACACAAACAATGATGGCCATGAGCAGTGTTGGTTTTATAGACTGTCATTGACATTGCTTCCTGCTCTGCTGTCTGTCCTGGTGCAGCTCAAGGCTGGCAGCGATGTGTGTGTGCGTGTGTGTGTGAGCTTTTCAGACAGAAGGCCTTAAGTCATAGGAGATGTTTACTCCACAGCATCCAGAATGATAAGGAAGCGTGCATGCGGGAAGCCCTGCTGGCTGATTCTATCCACCAATCGGAGGCTTCCCCTGATGGTATGCAGGAATTTGAGCCGGCCAATCAGTTGGCAGTGGGTGTGTTGGACCAGTTTAGCCTAAAGCAGACCGCCTTGGGAAGATGGCAGAAAAAATGACCGGTTGAAGCTAACTGTTGGTGTTAGCAACTCCACCACACAGCAGAACTCCTTCAGGCTTGTGTTATTTGTGGAGATAAAACGTCAACATTGCAGAGCAAACAGAGTTAGCGGTAGCGTTACGTTGCTGTTAGCCAATCTAGTTACAGAGTCTGTCTTTCCTGGGATCCCGTATCACCTTTTCTTATTCATTTTCTTTCTTCCTTCTAATTTTTTAAATGAAAAACGTTTCATTTCCCTTATTTGTTATTAGAATACTTAAAGAAAAAAACGTGTTATATTTTCTCATGATATAAAAGACCCGCGGTACTCAAAGCTTTCAGTCTGATCAGCTTTAACTTACATCTTTGTGATTTAGAGTGATGCTGATTCTTCATCTAGATGCCCAGGGAGACGGCCAATAAGAGGGTCTGAGGTAGGATGAAGTCTGTGTAGAGTCAACTGTGTAAAACTATGGGCATCAGCTGCTAGACCTCAAAGATGGGCTGGTCTAGTTTGCATGGTGCTGAAGCACCAACAGGCCTGGTTGGTGATAGTCGTGTTTAACAGCATTAACTTGTTGAGGTTGATCGTATGTAAATCATTTTAGACGAAGCTGGATACGAGTTTGGATGCTGCTGCTGCAAACTGGTACGGTTTTTAACACTTCCCATATTGTCCCGCACAAACATGCTCTTTGTCCCACATTCTGCTGGTTTGGATCAGGCCACCCCATCTACAGTCCAACATTTAGTTAGAAACATCACCACAAAGTCTGAAAAGAAAAGGAAAATAAACTCATGAAAGACTTCCACACGGCTCAGTGCACATGAACAAAGTTGGTAATCGTGTAGAACCTACGGTCAACTCCTTCTACATCCACGGATTACTCACTCTGGACTTGTAGCACCGCTCAAGAACGAACCGTGTCCTTGACATCATAAAGCTAATTGAGTTTGTCAGCTAACTGATTAATATGTGTCATTTTTCGAAAAGAACACATGTGCATGAAACAAACCCAGGAGCGATTGTTTCCGTCATCTCTGAGAAGTATCAGAGCGAGATGAAAGAGCTCAGAAAAGCCTGGAATCAAACACACATGGAGGTAAACACACAACAGAGTTCAGCACAAGAGGATCGCTGGTGAATTAGGTTTCTGTTAACACTGCAAGCTGAGTGGATGTGAGGCCATAGAGTCCACAACTCAAAACAAGGGCCTGTGTCTACCCTGAACATATACCGATGACTAGAAAGTAGGGGCTGCATGACTTAATATTTTGTTAAAGGCGACAGTAAAGTAATGAAAATCTAGTCAACTTTGACTAGTCGTTGATGACGTCATACACCTGAAGCGGGTTGGTTGGCTGGAGCTTTTAACAATTAAAATTGACTATGTGACTATTTTTCTGTCCTGTCTGTTTATTATCTTCCTGCATCTCCTCTCAATCCTAAAGAAAAACTGCTACCTGGCTTCATATTTATTAACCTTATGAGTTACCTTTGAACTGCAGTTCTAAAAGATCTACCGACCGCAAAAACAGCGGGGTGCTCGCCGGCCACACCAGTGAGGTGCGTCACCGAAGGACAAAACAGGTGATGCGCCCCGCTCCACGGCAGCGAAACGCATCAGGCACAAATAAAAGACAGAAAACATGAAAGGAAATGAGCCGACATAAACGATTGCGTGTTAAATTAGTTTTTGAGGTGGCGACACCTAATTTGATGTTACTGTGGCCGTGCTCAGGATGCAGATGTCTGGAGCGCTAGGGATGCAACGATACCACTTTTTTCCAAAACGATACGATACCGATACTTGTATCTGAGTACTCGCCGATACAGATTACCGATACCGATTCTTCTACCACACAAAAAAATGCAATGAATTGGAATACAGGTTTTATTTTCTTCTCTGTTTTCAATAGGAAAAGACTGAAGTAGATAAAAAATAAAATATGTTAATATAAATGATCACAAAACTAAAATGTACATGAACAGAAATGACAAGTTACAGTGAAGTCACTTTCAAGCAACTGCATTGGTATCGGTTACTGGTATCTGTTAACTTTTACCAATACTGGTATCGGTATCTGTATCGGTACTGGTATCGGTATGATGCCGATACAGATATCGATACCAGCATCGGTATCGATGCATCCCTATGGAGCGTGTCAATGATCAGAGCTTTGCATGCGCAAGCTGGTTAAGGTTAGGATGGGGGTGAGGGGAAGGTTAAATTGCAAGAGGGTAAAGGTCACAATTCAGTCAAATGTCCGTTTTACCGCGGGTGTCAGTACCGACGCTCTGGCACAACGCGTCGCCTCCCAACGAGCAGGGGATCATTACCTGCTGTCTTTTCGAGGACTGCATCTTGTCGGTCATTATCACATGACAGCGACTAGTTAATGACAGGCATTAAAAGTCACTACAGAGCAGTGAAGTCGACTAGTTGATACAACTCCTACTAGAAAGATACGAAGAAAGCTGCAGACACAATGAAATGTGATGACCCGCTGGCGGAAAACGTTAAACCTAAAGCTCCTGGTTTTCTCTAAAGATGAACCATGGTATTGTACTCAGACGTGTCTGCAGCACCCCGTCTCCAACATCTTCTAAAGATCTAAATCTGGTCTCTCTGCCCTTTACAAGAGAAGAGCAGGAGACCTGTGAGGTGGTCACAGGAAGCTGAGGATAATCTGTGGAGATGTTTTGAGGCTATGACTGGGATGCGCTCTGTGACTCGCCGAGTGTGTGTCTGACTATAAAAACCTCTGTGCAGACACCAGAACACCCCCAATAACAAACCCTGGGTCACCAGTGACCTGAAAACGCTGCTCAACAAGAAAAGAAGATCCTTCAGGGAGGGACAGACGATTAGAGAAGCACAACACCAGCAGATGTGTTCATGTCTGTGTTTATGCTGCCGCTCACCCGCGCATCGTACTCCAGGACAAACGGAGGAATGTCGATCTGTTCGGGTTTAATGCAGGTAAAAAGCTGATGCAGGTTCTCCAGGTAACGGACCTTCTCCTTCAAACCAGACACACTGAAGGTGGTGAAGAACCACGTGGAGACCTGGACAGTTTAGACAAGGTAGTGTGAGGCACACTCAGAGTATAACCAGCTCTTGAAGACAAACTGATCGCAATAAATCAACAAGGGTCTTCTTCTTCAGAGATCCTACCTTTGCACGAAACGTTGGATGTATGAAGTAGAAGGCCTTCAGATTCCTTTTATACCTGCAACACGTGAAACACCCCATCTCAGACAGGAACAGTGTGAACACCTACAGACCAGATGTAGTGGTTGGACCAGACACGGCTGGATATCTGAACTAAATCACACAGCATTCCCTCTGAACAGAGCGACTGCTCTCAGACTCAGACACCCGAACCCTCGCTGGGTAACGAGGTCCAAGACAGTTCTCACTCAGAATCTTCACTGTTTACAACCATCTGGTTCCATCAAGCATCCATCAGTCTGATGCATCACGAACTCCTAACTGGAGTCCAGCCCTTTACCCTTGGCTAAAACCTGACCTTGTTCATTTTCGCTTCATTGCTGCATCAAACCACATCAGCGGAGGTCTCAAACTGTTGAGCTGGCAGCTACTGTTGTGGGAGAAAACCACAGCTTGTTTAAAGAGGAGAGTTCCTGATTTGACAACATCAGATGAATCTCAGACCAACAAACCCGCCGTAGCTCCGTTATAACCTTTGGAAAACCTATGGAGCTCGGCTACTGATTCAGTAGGAGGTGGCCTGGATGAGGTGGAGTTCTTCTCTTAATGGAATACTAAACTATGGTGAAGTGGTAGAACTTGAACATTAAAGCGAGTCGCTAGACTTGAGCTTTGGTACAAAAGAGCTCATAAGTCTGCTGAAGAACCAGGGACATGTCCAAACTCGGCTGGAGACGTTTGGACATCTGTTGGCCTGCTTGGGTGGAGCCAGAATGTGTCTGCTGATGAGTTGTACCAAGGGCTGGGCAACAAATCCAAAATGTATTGTTATCAAAATTTCTGACTCTTATCGAGATGAATTATCCCATGTCGATAAATTTGATAATAAAAAAATGAAAAGATGAGTGAAGGTTGGAAACATTCATGTCCCTTTAAGGGAGGGGGTGCTCACTCCCCACCCCTGTCACGTGGACATCAAGGGATAAACCATCAACCCTGCTCGATGGTCAACTTTCCTGGTAGGGTCGCTCATGAGGACAGTGGGAGGGTGAAGCTTGGTTTATGCTTGACGCGTCCCCGAGGTTCGCACGGCTCTGCGCGGCAAAATTGCGTCATTTTAACAACCACGCCCCTCCACCGCGCCTCCGCACGGCCCAAACTTTCCGCACCGTGCACCTAGGAAATTTTCTAACCACGCGGGCACGGAAAAACATGGCGGACTGGAAAGAACTAGTATGGCGGAGGTTCGTAAATACAGACCTTTGTATGATTCAGCTCTCAAAGATCACCGTGATCAACATGTTGTTAATAATTCTTGGAGAGAAATAGCTCGCACTGTCGGAAAAGACGAGGACGCAGTTAAAAAATTCTGGAATGCCACGTTGTAAACAACAGTAATTTCTACTTCTACTATGGTGTAGTGTTGGATGCATGCCGTAGAGCTCCATGCTGCCCCCTACAGTTTGGGAGAATATTGGCTCACCACAGAGACGAGCCGCATGAACCATAAACGCTGCATGTTGTGATGCGCGTTCCAGCCGCGAGCCGCATCACCAAGCGGAAAATAAATGCGTCAAGCATAAACCAAGCTTTAGGAAGCTGCATCACCATGAGTCACGTAAATATGTGACGCAACCTAATACACATGACAGCCCCATCTAGTGGGCAACCTATGTTTCTGCGCATATCTGTAGTTATCGTCCATGTGTTGTTGTTGAGGTGAAATCCTCAACATATCATGATATTGATTTTAGGCCATATTGCCCAGCCCTAACCTGATATTCCAAATCAGGGTTTTTAAGGCTCAACACTAGCAAACAACCAACGTGTAGGAGACAAGTCTCTTCACATACAGCTGTGGGTGGTTTACATAAACTCATAGAGGGATAAATGCATTCAGTTCAATGCACCGGGGCCCGCTGACGGGCTTGCCAGGGCTGGGACAGGGCACTAGATGATATTAGAAACTGGGAAGAAAACAAATACGCCCATTTAGAAAAACCTGAAAAGGAACTTTTCTAAAGGTATTCCATATTTCAATGGGAGCGCAGAACCCTGGGCTCTTCCTCACTGTTAGGGGGTCAGTGCACACCTGTATGCAGATATTCACCTACATATTTTAATAGGTGATGCTGACGGTTTTGAAAAGTCGTAATTGTTCTTCAGTGACCATTATTGACTGCAGCTGGTGAGTTTTTCATACCAATACATAAAGAATCAGCTTAACATCACCTATTAGACTGACCAATACCCAGGAGGGTGACAAAAGGGACTCCGTATAGAGGAGGATGACATCATCACAATGGCAGACTGGAACACTAAGGGTGTTTGATACGGAGACACCTGCAGCCCAGGTAAGGCTGCCCAGGTGTGTACTACCTACATCAACAAAGCAGGTATTCTTTAACCCTCCCACTGTCCTATCGGGTGACCCCTCCAGGAGTGACGTGGTGCTCACACCTCACCCCTGCCACGTGGACCTCAAGGGAACAACCGTCAACCCTGCTCAAAGGTCACCTTTCCTGGAGGGGTCACCCGATTGGACAGTGGGAGGGCTAAATGCTAGAATAAATGACTTCAGCCTGAGGCTTTTGGTGAAGGGGAAACTGGTCTGATGGAGGAAGTCTGTAGCACCTACATGCTAACACAGCGAATGACTGATCGGGCTTCCCCAGTTCAGATGAAAGAGGAAGCTGAACGTGTTCGTTCATACGAGTGATGACTGGCTGAACTTCCACTCCGTCACCGAGCAGCAGCTCGAACCTGCAGGTGGCCGTCGCAACATCTGGCCTTAGAACCAGGAATTTTCCCAGCAATAAACCAGAAACCAACTGAATGAAGATTTAGAGAAGAACACGCTGGTTTGAAGAAGCACGATGACTGTGTGGAGTTTCCCCTCCATCACAGGATGCTGGTTTAGATCTGTTCCTAGAAACCACACGAGACCAGAACTAGAGACTTTCTCCCCAGTTTCCATTTATTAGCAGAAAAATTAATGAATGGGTTTAGATCTGTGCTTGGGTGAGAATTAAAACAACCTTTTTACAGACGTTATTGTCTTTTCTGCTTTATTATCCACATTTATAGCCACGAAACTACCTACAGACTGGACAACTACCACCATAATATCCATAATTATTCAAAACAACAAACTAAAATGGTTTAGTGGCTGAAATCTAAATCAGGAAGAGCTAAAGTTCCAACTGATGGACAACGATCGGTGGCTATGAAGGTTCTGGTCTCAGAACGGCCGTGAAGAACCAAGAGTCTAAAGGCATCAAAGCTGAGATCATGGCTGAAGGTCTGCTGTAAACAATTCCTTTTGTTTAAAGGATGTGATTTTTATTAAACTAAAAGTATTCATCAGAAACGAACCTCACAGGAAATGACTAACAGCTGATGTTGGAACAACACCGAAACAACATCTGCCGAGTAAATGATAAAACGATGCTGCGTACGAGGAGAAAAACGCCCTCCGGTTCCTCAGATTTAGCTCTATTCATCCCATATTTTAGGTTTTTCAGCAGATCCACAGATCTAGATCCAGGTCCGATCCCTGGACCACATCTCCCGGGATTGGATTAGCCAAAGAAGACACTTCAGGAACTAATCCTCATCTGTGGCGTCTACAGACAACTTCCAAAGCCGTTCTCTTAAGGTTCAAGCTTATAATAAATTCTGTTCATCTATTTCCTCACATAGGTTTTATGTTTTTTGATCATTATTTAAAAAATAACTTAAATCCATCTTCAGGTTTAATTTGAACCAATACTTCTTAATATTTATCTCAGCCTGACTGGAGGGGAACCGTAAAGCCTCTTCCAGGCCTCTCCAGATCTCATACAGATGTTTACCACTGGAATGCCTTTGGTGGTTTTAATAATGACTTTTTCTAAAACTATTTTAAACTCACCAAACAAGAAACCTGAGCAGATCAGGTCCTGTTCCAAAGCTAGAAGAGAAGTTGGTCTTCTACGTTCCATAAATTCAATTCAAGTTTCCTCATACTAAGCAAGCATTTAGCAACAGTGGAGAGGAAAACTCCCTTTTAACAGGAAGAAACCTCCAGAGGATCCTGGCTCAGTATAAGCAGCCATCCACCACGACTCACTGGGGATGGAGAAGACAGAGCACGCACGCACGCACGCACGCACACACACACACATGCACACACACACACACACACACACCAACATATATACCAAGTAGTGTTTCTATGGTTACATTGTGATTTCTTAGTAAAATAAAGTGGATTTCTTAAAGGTTTTCATTAGAAAAATGAATATTTAAAGAGCAAATTGCAAGTTAGAGACTCCCATGAACCAATGTTTAGAGAAACATTTTTTACACATGCATAAATTATTTAGGCTTTTAGAGCCATTTTTGTGAGAATTTTATTTTTTATTTTTTTGTCAAACCAAGTGACGTCAGCTGAGGGAGACAGATGCCTGTCATCCAGTTCTGGAGCTCACACGGGATTCTGTGAGCTGGATCTGACCCAGAAACCAGCTCGACTGGCTCGCCGAGCCGCGCGTCTCTTCTGGTGGTTGGTTCTGACCTGGTTCTGATGGTGATGACTGGATCACATGACCTCTCTACTCTAAAACTAGCCACTCTCCACACTGAGCTGAGGCAGCACCGAGCTTCTAACTCCCTTTGGTTACGTCAGAGGTTCACATTTAGAAACAAGAGAAAGGAACTTTTACTAGAAAACTCTGCTGTTTTGTATTTTAAAACGAAATATCCACAATAAGCTTTTCAAATAGTATTTTTGGACAGCATTTTATATGAATTAGAAAGAAAAAAAACTGTAATTTGCTCTACATCAGATCTAATGTACTCTAATATCAGACTGACTTGGAGTCGACGATGTCGTAGAGGTTCCTGAAGAAGTCGGAGTTCAGATGGTTGTGTTCTCCGGTCAGCGTGTGGAAGTAAACGATCACATACTCCTTCACCGTGATGTGATCCATCACATGGATGAAGTACAACAGAGCCTGTAAACAAAGACACAACGTTAAAATCCTGATTCCTGAGCCTGACACTACCACAAAAGAACAGGATCTGGGTTGTTCCCTCTGAAACAGATGTTTGTTACCTTTTCAGGGTCAATGAGGGTCACTGGGATGTTTCGACCGACCACAACCATCACAGTCCTCCCACACATGTCCACACCTACAGACACACCACCAGTTAAAGACACCAGTACTAGATCTGAAAACCACAGAACCTCTGAACAGGATCAGGAACATCCTCGTCAAACAACCAGAGCTCTTCTGCTTTTTTACCTTTCACTGCTGAACCTTTTTGAGCTAATTTGTGTGAAACAGAATTAATGTCAATATTTACTGTCAAACGTTCGTTTTCTGCTGTTGGTTATTAACATCCATCACTCGTTAACTAAGAATAACAAGGTTTAAACCAGGCCATACTGGTTTATACCCGTCCATACTGGTTCATATATGTGGTTTTTATATGAATCTATACTGGTTAATATCTATCCATACTGGTTCATATCTGTATGTTCTGAGTTATATTTGTCTATACTGGTTTATATCAGGCCATACTGGTTTATACCCATCCATTCTGGTCTATATCTATCTATACTGGTTTATATCTGTCCATACTGGTTTATTTGAGTCCATATTGGTTTATATGAGTCTATACTGGTTTATACCTGTCCATACTGGTCTAAATCTATCTATACTGGTTTATACCTGTCCATACTGGTCTAAATCTATCTATACTGGTTTATACCTGTCCATACTGGTCTATATCTATCTATACTGGTTTATACCTGTCCATTCTAGTCTATATCTGTCTATACTGGATTATACCTGGCCATACTGGTTTATATGGTGCGATATTTCACACACACACACACACACACACACACACACACACACACACACACACACACACACACACACACACACACACACACACACACACACACACACACACACACACACACACACACACACACACACACACACACACACACACACACACACACACACACACACACAGCCTATAATCAGATCAGCCAAAGCTGATGCAGGACTGAACAACACTGCCTCCTACTGGCAAAAACGCACCACTGAGACAACCCAGTCATTCCAGTTAAACCCACAGTGAGAGGGGGAGAAAAACTAAAATATGTATTAAAGTTGTTTTCTTATTAAAATGGTCTATAATAGAGTTATAAATCTGATGTTTGTCAGTTGTGTAAAATGGTCTGGATCTGTTAAACTAGTTCATGCAGGTGATCCTGCAAAGGTGATACTCAGACACTTTATTAAGTACACCTGTTCAGTTGCTCATTAACTGCCAATCATACAGCAGCACTGACTCATCGCCTACTGAAGTGTATCCTGAGTTTAAATGGAACAGAAAGGTGACGCTGGTTGTGATGTGGTTGCTAGTACCAGACAGGCAGGTCTCAGTGTCTCAGAACCCGCTGATCTACAGGGATTTGAACCCACAACCATCTCTAAGTTTTACAGAGATCCAGTGAGCTGCAGTTGTCTGGCTGAGGTCAGAGGAGCCTGGTCAGACTGGTGTCCCTCCTGTCAGCTACGACCTCTAATCGGAGTGGCCGACGACACTTCTACATGTTTCATGTCAGCAGACACAGAACTTGGCACGACCAATCAGACATTAATAAACATGCATCAGTAAGGTTTTTTCAGTTTTTATTATGTAATTAATACTTTTAACTCGTTCACTGCCAATGACGACTAAAGATAAGATCTCTCTTTTTAATTCTCATCAGAACTCTAGCTGCAGCATTTTGGACAAGCTGAAGACGTTTAACTACATTCTGTGGACTTCCTGAGAGTAATGAATTACAGTAATCCAGTCTTGATGTAATAAATGCATGAACTAGTTTTTCAGCATCACTCCTGGAAAGGATGTTTCTAATCTTAGCAATATTCAGAAGGTGGAAAAAGGAAATCCTACAAACCTGATTAACCTGGGATTTGAATGACATGTCCTCGTCAAAGATAACACCAAGGTTCCTTACTTTGCTCTCAGAGACTAATATAATGCCAATCAGGTCAGGTGATCGACTAAGCAATTTCCTTTTCTGAATTTCAGGTCCAAAGATGAGAATTTCAGTCTTGTCTCGATTTAAAGGCAGAAAGTTTTGAGTCATCCAATTTTTTATGTCTAAAAGAAAAGCCTATAATCTTATTAGATTCATCAGGGTTAACTCAACAACTATCCCGCACCATGAGAACAAACATCTCAGCTCTAAAGTCGATCTTCATCCGCATACGTCACACGTCACGTGATCAGGAAGCAGAACATCCATGTGTTAGGAGATCGTTTTGGGACGCTGCTGTAAAAAAAAGTGAGGCGCGAACCGGAAAAGCTTCTGCCGATCACAATTCGACAACGGATTATGAAAGAACGGATAAAGCTCGAAACACACGGATTCCTCCTGATGTAAGAGGTGATTCTACTCTTTGTTTTGGTTGTTTCGGCGTCAATGTCATCCTAGCACGCAACGTTCTGTGACTCTTAAAAAAAACAGCAAAAATGGCGAGAAACGCTGGCAGCGAAGGCCGTTAGCGATCAGGAAACGGCTGGCAGCGAATGAGCTAATAATCTGATTACTTTTGCTAAATTACCATCTTTGTTTAAAATTCTTAATGCATTGTGATTCATATTAATTTAAAGTACCTGCAGAATTTTGCTACCTCCTTTTGAGCTTCCTGTAAGGGCTTCTACCTTTTAATAAACGTGGTGTAACTTTGACCTTGAGGCTCCACGTCCATCAAGAACGTTTCTACATCTTAACTGGACTTTTTCTGTATTTTAAGAAAAGACTTTTGAAAATTAATCATCAGACTCTTTCATTTTGTTGTCTTCAATACACTGACCAAGTTTATCTGTCCATAACTTTACAGGAACCATCTTTGTTCTGGGAAAAATATCATTTCTTAAGTATCGAGCGGAGATGGTTTTTGTGGCAGATTTAGCTAAAAATATACATGTTAGCAGCAAAAATATTGAGAGCTCAAGAGACTCAAGAACTCTTTTAACTCTGATTTCTTTGAAGCAAACCAGTGGACATGTCTCCAGACTCTGCCCAACACGCCCTACCTGTCTGATATAAGGCCTTCAGGGCGGCGATGTCTGACAGGTCTTCAGCTCTCGCTCGACCCAGCCAGCGACTATAGCTGCAGGATCAAAACACACAAAGAAAAACACCGTTGTTCTGTGGTTAAACAGCTGAGCACACACCCCAACTACTGAGTAGACATGCATTTACATATCGCCTCCATAGAAACTGCTGCTGTTGGATAACACCTGTTCAAACTTTGACAGGAAGGTTATTTATGATGAAATGAAGGATGTGGGAGAACTCCATCATTTGGATTTTAACTCATATTTACACAACGTTGTGTTGTGGACTTCATTTTATTAGGCTATTCAAAGAGAATCTCTGTTCAACTCAAGCAGAGAGGTCAAAGATGGCGTCTGTAGCTGGTGACAGGGGTCACGGCACCCATGTAGCTAAAATCCTCGTCCAGGTGACCACTTACTTTCTTTGGTGTTGCTTCTGCAAGGCTGCCTCTGAAATCTGTCCCTGGAGGATTTGCTTCCTCTGCTTGTCCACGTCTCCTTCCATCTGGGCAAAGGCGTGAGTCCCCACTTGACCCAAATCCAGTTCCAGACTTTCCTCTTCACCATCGTCTACATCAGTAAACAGATTGAATAAACTCAACAGCAAACGTGATACATTTTTGTTAAACTGACTCAGGTGTAAGCACTGTGGTGGGTGTCTGCTGGGGTCAGAGGGCTGTGGCAGCCATCTTGAATTGGCTCTAAAGGCGTGCGCACACGCACACGCACACGCACACGCACACACACACACAGATCTGAAAACATGACGGTGAAACAACCATAACTCAGTCAGCATCCAGGCCGAGTTTTCTCCACAACCACATGCATCACACACATTTTATCAACATCGACATGGCCATGTGTGTCGGCCAGTTGGTGTACATTAGTTGCTGGGCTTCACTCGCAAGAAGCCTGCTTGCTTTGGATCACTCTGTAGCCACATTTCCTCCTTTGAAGCACCGAGTCAGCAGACATCACCCTGGAGGTCAATGGAAGCTCAACATGGAAAACTGACTCGTTGGGTTGTGCAAAAGCTCAGATTGGCTAAAAGACAAAGTCCGGTTTACACGAGTGGTTAAAGCCGCTTTCCGGAGTTTTCTACTTTCAGAAATTATGTATGATTGTCAGAAATCCGTAAAAGCCATTATCTTATCATGTACTGTAATGTAAGCAATACATCCTTTTTTTTTTGTCCGGCAGAGCTCCGTGCAATAGGAAACTGAGCGCAGACCAGAACTAACCAATAGTGTTACGCTACAGCTTAGACGCTTCAAATTTAAGGAATACCTCGGCTGAAGCAGAGCCGATGAACTTTTCACGGACAAGAAAGTCTCCAAAATATAAATATATGAAAACACAACATGACATGAGAATAATACTCATAAAACAACGTGTTTGTCGGCTACAGAAGCACATTCATAAACTCGAAACGTGAAGTCGCCATCTTAAAAAAACAGAGTGACAGATTTTTTGTGTGATATGCTTGTCGGCCACTAGATGGTGCCATCGGATAAGAGAAACACTCCAGAAAGAGACTTTAAGGCCTGCATGAGAGTTTAAGATGCTCCTTCCTGTTTCTGAGCCAAACGAGGAAGTCTGTGAGATCCTGGTCTTTTCGTCACTACTGGAACCAAATAACAAAAAACTTTTCACAAATTCAGATGTGACAAAACTCTCCAGGAACAGAATTCATTTATTACGTTTGCTTCCTTCACACGACTTCATCTCCCTGGTTCTGTTGTAGCTCGTTGACCAAAACATCTAAACTATCCCAACCATCCTCTCTGGGTCCCTCTATGTAACCCCCTTTAGCAGAACACTCACGGTGTCACTCTGGAAATCACTCATGGTAAAAAATAAAGCCAGGAGCTGCTGATCGGCTGCACTGATGAACGGCTCCTGTATGTAAATTGGGGGGGGGGGGGGGGGGGGCTTGCTGCTCTGGAGCATAATAAAGGTGTGTGTTGAAAGAATGTCTAGAATGAATTTAGAGAGGCAACTGTTGCTGCTCATCTAACTGGGAAGGGTTAAAGGTCATTCCACCATTCTGCAGAGAGAGAGAGATGTTTTACATTTCTGAATCTTCCCAGTAGTGGGCGTGTTGCCGGGTTAAGCCTGGTTCATGCTTCTCCGTCAGCTCCGCAGGGGACAGACACACGGATTGACGGAAGCGTTTTGCTCTCATATTTCTCTGTCTCTGGACGGAGTTGCAAAGCAATTGCCCGGCAGGACAACAGAGGGCGTAGCACTGTTCTGTGGTATCCTGTCATGTATCCGGTCCAAGATGGTGTGTTTATATTGTGTTTTTTTGTATATAACAGACTTTTTAACACAGACATATTTGTCTCTCATCCTCCTCCACCGCTTCATGCGCTCACCACCTCTAAACCCACGTTTCCTGTCATTTCCGTCCACAAATAAAACGCTTGCTGCGCATCTTTTCACTCCTCCAGTCACGGGGGAATTAAATGTTCATGTTTTTAGAGTTTTTTCGCGAGGTGTTCTTCAAGCTTCTCCGTGTCTGCCGCTAGTTATCCTGGGCTCTCTTAATGTTTTTGAGGGAGCAATGGCGGCGCTGTAGACGACAGCGGTGTCCTGACCAATCACAAGCTTGCGTTGTCCGTCTCGACCTCTCGACTGACGGATGTTTAGAAAAGAGAGCTCGACTCCGTCCGTCCTTGCGGAGCTCTCCGGCAGGCCCGCAAGGACGTTGCGTGTCTCCACACTGACGCAGACGGAGAAGCATGAATCAGGCTTTAGACTGTGATGCAACAGTATGGGTTCAACAGGCATGAGCTAGCAGGTTAAAGTTAAAGATCTACTAGAAACAAGCCTGAACAGGTACGGCTGGTTAATGGTGGCAGGAGAAAACATCTGGCAGCACAACTTCTGGAAGAAATTAGACGGACCGACGTAGAGATCAACCTGTGTTGGGTCCAAGGCAAACAGTGCTGCCAGCACGGTGGTAGAGGGCTCATGGTTTGGGCTTGTTCTGCAGCCTCGGGATCAGCGAGTCCACCGTAAACTCCTCTAGAGACCAAATTGCACTGAAGTCAGATGCGAGTCCATCTGTCTGACAGATGACGACAGAACCTGATTAACTTCAAATACATAATTGTTTGGGTCTTCCTGATACATAAAAAGTGGACCTTTTTGTACACGTAACAGTACCAGCTGATTTTCTCTGATTCACCAGTAAGACGATACAATTTAACCAGTTTAAACTGGTACGTGACATTCTCTCTGGGTAGCGTTGTAGCTGATGCTGATCCATCAGCTGTTCTGTGTTTCATCAGGCTGTGAGCTTCGAGTGTGAATCCAGATGATTTCCTCCTTAGCTGCCAGGATTCATGCTTTCACTACGAAGGGTGAAAGCATGATGATTAACATGAACACATAAATAAATCAATTTCTTATGAAGGTCATGCAGCCAAAACACACACACACACACACTGTAAAGCTGCAGGGTGTTTTTTAGAGCTTCATTAGACACACACAAAGAATATTTATGTGAACAGAAGATCTAATTGAGCTTGCTTGTGTTTATTTTGCTGACCTTTAAAGCCAACGAGTGAATTTATTTGATCAAAGACACCAGAAGAGACTGCTTCCAGTTTCAAAACCAATCACGTGCAAAAAGAATCCCGTCTAGTTTTATGAAAACATGGCTGGCATGAAAGAAAAGCACATTAGATGTTCCCCTTTAATGCCTGGAATGAAAGAAGCTGTACCTTCCAGGCTGCCTGGTTTCTCTGTGATGCGGATCTGTCTCTCGGGGACGACTGATTCTCCCTCAGAGTTGCCAATGTCAGCAGGGATGAGAGGAAGGCAGGCCTTCTCCTCGGGCTCGGAGCGAGGGAAGTAGAGCGGTAACAACCTCCTGTAG
This sequence comes from Nothobranchius furzeri, assembly GCF_043380555.1. Lineage (NCBI taxonomy): Eukaryota > Metazoa > Chordata > Actinopteri > Cyprinodontiformes > Nothobranchiidae > Nothobranchius > Nothobranchius furzeri. The sequence continues at coordinate 33,819,788 of NC_091754.1, read as the reverse complement.
ACGGGCTAAAGAAAGCAGACCCAGTTCAGACCGTCATGTCAACCAGGTGGTTGTGTGGTTAACTACGGTAGCATAATAGTGCAAAGGCGTTTCTGCACGTAGTACTTCTGCAGGCCTGAAACAACCCCACCTGAAAAAGGGACAGACAGAACAAGAAGGGCGTAGCTCTGGTCTGCTGTAGTGAAGAAGCAGCTTCAGAGCTACTGCACCGCCTGTGTTCAGACCCTCATCCTGAAGATGGAGATTCTGGAGACCAGGGGCTGAAATGAGCTTCCTCTGAAGGAGGAGAGGGGTAGTAATCTCAGCCCAACAGATAAAGTGAGGCGATCCGTCACCTCCCTCGATCTCAGAGTAGAGCTGCAGCTCCTCGTTGAAGGGAGCATCTGGTTAGGATGTTAGGATATGGAGGTTTAGTGGACACATCCTGACAGGAGACCCACATCTCACTGTAGGGATTCATCCTTTCTGAATGGAGAACACCCAGGAGAGCAATGTCTGGTTTCCCGGGTGGGTGGGTGGATTTGTGCTCTGGTGTTTTAGATGTTTGAGGATACAGGAGGATCTGCAGGTGATCGAGATCTCCTTGAATCACTTTGGTCAAGACGTCCATGACACAACCAGAAGAGTGCTGTGTGTTAGAACATAGTCCTTACACAGGCAGTGAAACTTTGTGTAGCAGGAAATATTATATACCCCAGAGACTCATGAAGATGCTTCTCCAGCTTGGACTCAAGCCCACTTTGTTCCACCGACTGGAACCTCAGCCAGTGTGGGTTGGCAACAACTGCTCCAAGATGCTAAGTACTGGTGTCCTCAGGGTTGTGTACTCGGCCATCCACTGATTACACCACTGAGCTGTGAATGTGAGTAATCAGGTCATCTAGTTCACCGATGAGACCACAATAGGGCTTGGGATCGTGTCGCCCCGTTGGTGGCCTCGGAGACTTGTTGCTTGTTACTCCAGACAGCAGCAAGCTCAGGCTCGGTCTTGTGGCTTCATTTAATCCATTTTTAATTTCTTTGGTTATATTATGCAACCATGGTAAATCGCTGCTGTGCTGTGGGGTGCAGGGTGGAAAACGAGCTAATTGTTCACCGTTTTCCTGGTTGGAGGCGTAAACACGGAGACCAAGTATCTAGGAAAGTCTTGTCGGCTCGCAGCTGTAAGGCAGCCCAACATCACCTCTGGAGTAGTTTCGTTCTGATAACTTAGATGGTTTACATTTTTTTATTCATCGTTTCTCTCCTTCAACCACGACATACACACACACACACATATATACAACACACAGACACCGGTAAGCTAGTGTGGGCGCACTGACACACAACTTCTGCTACTTTGCTGCGGCTGCTATGGGATGATAGTTTTGATTGTTTTACTGGAAAAAGCAGCAAATGAAACGTTTACCCCTCATCCGCACGTTGCCATCACCTCACACCTCAAACAAGTTGGCCCAAAATGTCCGTTTTCAGAACTGCAGCAGCAACAAGTTGTCGTCAGTGCTCCAGTCGTGGGTCTTTCATACGGATCCAAACCGTTTATCATGCTGATTTTGTCCACATGCCGGTCCCCGACTTCTCCGTTTAAAATATTCCACATCCTTTTAGGGATTTTAAAATATGGTTTAACACTTCCTTTCTTCCCAAATCTGCTTCTTCTCTGCAACGTACGGTTTGTTTACACTCGTATGTCTGCGCCTATCCCAGAATGCAATGCATAATCACGTGTGATCCTGAGCCTGATAGTGGGACTCACTTGAGACAATGAATCAATGTACAGTGTAAACAAGACAAAAGGACAAAGGAAATGACCTTCAACTTTCCAAGATCACAGCCTGAGCACACGCCCCTCTACATCAGTGACTCCCGGTGGACAGAGTGATGTCCTTCAGGTTCCTGGGAGCTCAGATGTCCGACAACCTCCCCTGGTCACTGAACACCACTGGTCATGAAAAAGGCCCAGCAGGGACCGCATTTCCTGAGACTTCCTCTAGAGTGGATTCTTCTGATGATCTGATGGAAACGTCTTTTTGTTTTTGAGTACATTGCTCTGTGTGAGTACCACCAATTACAATAACACTGCTTTGAATTCATCAGGGTATCTGCAGGTTTAAGGGAGCCAAATTTAAGACCTTTTTAAGGCCACTTTGACCAAATTTAAGCAGTTTTTTAAAATTAAATTTAAGCTGTGATTTCCAGCTATTGCCTGGAACGTCGCGAACGTGGGATTAACCATCCAGTTACCATTAAACTTGCACTTCTCCATGGTGCAAGCTCCCACTAGCTTAACCAGCTAACGTGCTCATCTAATAATAGCCCCCTTTCACAACCAACTGAACGTGTACGGTTCCGCTTACGCCAACATCGGACACAAAAAATGCTGAACACTTAACTAGAAATTCACGAAAATTTTATAGAAATAAAAGAGTCTTGTTTATTGGGTCTTTGGTAATTTAAGACCTTTTAAGGACCCGCGGATACACCTGGGTTTTGTAGTTTCTTACAAGTAACTAGTCGATCACGTTTTCACATAATCTAAAGTCTAAAACACAACTAGATGGTTATGTTTTTCAGACCATCATCTGTGAAGAGCATTTAGAACACAGAACAATACAAACCTCTTCCAGTTCTGACACGGCGAACACCACCGACTCGATGCAGTTTCCGTAGTTCTCCAGGAACCTGCGCACTGTTCCTGAGGACAAACAACACACTCATAACCCTGTGGTTGTTTACAGCCGATGACCAAATAAAGCTGGAACTCATTAGCTGTGGCGGCCATCTTGAAAAGAGTTGACTTCAGAAGATACTCAGTTTCAGATGAATGTGTTTATGGTTGCGTTAAGGATTTTATTAAAATATATACATATGTATTTAGTTACCAGACTCACAAACGTTGGGTCTGTGATCACACATGTTAACATGCATCAAGTTTAAACTCCACCTCTGTGGAACGCTCCATCAGCTGTGTGGAAAAGACACTTCTGTAGGACTAGGGGCAAGACAACAGACTACAAAACAAAATAACAAATCAGGAGTCACTGATGTTTGTGTAACGGAATGAAATGACTGTTTCCCCCTCTCCTCTGACACAGGACAAGTCTGCATGAGATATGGCCTCAAGGTCTCATGCAGTCATTATAAACTGCTTCTTTCCAGCTCAAGAGAAGAATGAAGAATGGACTCTCTCCTTTTAATAAATCAAAGAACTCTATTTTAATAAAGCTAATCAAACTAAGTGTTAGTCAATAATAAGATGTGACCAATCTGTGAAATCAAAATATTAATTACTTTATTATAATCCTACAGAATATAATAAGTAATATGACTTTAAATGTTCCACTAGGACTGATCTCACGTAGCGTTAAGACGACACGTTGTTTTACTGATCCAATCAGAATCTGCCAGATCTGACGGAGGCGTAGTTCTGGTGGTGTTTGGTAAATCTGTCATCTTTTCATTCGACCATAAACCAAAACATCTGAAGTATAAAACTATGCCCACGTCATCTCCAACGCCAGTTCAAAGCGTTCTAGAGAAGATGTCGGAGTGGCCAATCCGTAACTTTCCTCTTCAGCCAAAAGAACCAACGACAAGCTGGATAAAATCTGTTGCTGTTCCACCTGCTGCAACGGTTCCTTTCAGAATAAAAGCTGAACATCACGACCCAGTTTTGGGTCTCTCTAGATGCCAACAAACTGTCGTGACCCGGGAGTATCTCAAGACTGGTGGTCAGCTGCCACGGCTGTTCCTACAGGCTTCGGCTCCATAAAGGTCAAGCTGGACCTTTACACCTCCTGATCTAGACGGGGATTTCCACAAGGGTGCGTTGACCGACAGAATGGCGTCTTATCTGTTTATGAATCTCCTAACCAAAGCTTAGCGTGAAGACATCACTTTCACTTCCCATCAGAACTAATCGTTTCTTCGGATTTCCTGGTTCTGAGCAACATTCCACATTACACCATTCACCGTCTCACTCACCTTAGTTACACCATACATTTAGTGTTTAAAGTTAGTCTAGTTTTAATTTGTTTAGTAATAAATCTTTAAACTTTTAAAACTTGACTCTCTCTCTTCTTTTGTCTCTGAATTAATACGAAGCTGTTATCTAATCCCTGCAATAAAAAGTTCCAATCTTCTGGTTAAACAGTACCCACAGATCCATAAGGTTGATTTCATATTTACTATGGAATCCTATGTCTTATGGCTTATTGAATAACATGTAAATTAACTCATTACATTTGTAATAAAATCAGCTCGTCTTACTGAAAGCTATGTGAGTAGCATCCTCCAGCGGGTAGCCCCTTTTTGCTGTGGTCACCACACAGAAGCCCACAGATGTCATCGACTGTTCTCTGCAGCGAGAAGAACAAACGGCAAACATTTAAACGGCACACTGGATCAGATATTCTGCAGATAGAGTGTTGGGTTACGCGTGTTCGCTCTGACTGAAGAAAGGAGAGCGTGACCTGCTGGTTCTTACGCTGCCAGCTGCATGATGTTCCTGTAGCAGAAGTACAGCGAGCTCTCTGCTGCCGTCCTGTACTTGGCTTTGTACTTGGGTCCCACCGTGTGGAGGATAAATCTCGCCGCCAGGTTGAAGCCTTTGGTCAGCTTTGCCTCTCCTGTTCGGCAACCTGCACACAAACACGTTTAGACTCCGCCTGAGAGGTCTTAAAACCACGGACGTTAAACCTCCATCAACACATCCTTTCATCCAGCTGTTTAAAATCTTTTATGGTTTCTGTCAAAATCACCTTTGAGTTTTAGGAGTTCATCCCTGAGTTCGGGCCCGGCCAGCTGATGGATGCTGTCAGACACCGGGTTCTTGTCGCTTAGCGACTCGTTGCTGGTGTTCACCACAGCAGTGCAGTTCAGCAGGGCAACGTCTCCGGTGCTAAGAATAAAAACACAGTATAAACAGAGCTTAGATTTAGATGTAAGTGTCCAAACAGCCTTTGGGTAATGTGGTCTTACCTGAAACATGAATTAATCTAAAATAACTCAAAGAGATTTAGATATAAACAGGGCTGGTTTAGCCCTGGTGCAATCTGCTAGACGGCGCAAAACTGCAGAATAGCAAAAAAAAAAAGTTAATTAAATGTATGCATGTATTGTAGCACCCGTATGGATGTGGAAAGGATAACCACGGCGTTACAGAAGAACAACTAAATGAGATGAATGAGCTGCACCAAACCAACACACACATCGCCCTGCCTCCCTCTCTCAACCTCCGACACACACTGCCCTTTTACAATCAGCTAGCACACATAACAGGAAAACAATACCATCCATCCATTTTCATCCGCTTATCCAGAGTCGGGTTTCGGGGGCAGCAGCCTAAGTCGAGAGGCCCAGACTTCCCTCTCCCCCCAGCCACTTGGGCCAGCTCCCCCGGGGGAATCCTAAGGTGTTCCCTGGCCAGGTGATAGACATAGTCCCTCCACCGTGTCCTGGGTCTACCTTTAGGTCTCCTCCCGGTTGGACGTGACTGGAAAACCTCACCAGGGAGGCGTCCAGGAGGCATCCTCACCAGATGCCCGAGCCCCCTCAACTGGCTCCTCTCGATGTGGAGGAGCAGCAGGTCTACTCCGTGCCCCTCCTGGATGACCGAGCTTCTCACCCTATCTCTAAGGGAGAGCCCAGCCACTCTTCGGAAAAAACTCATTTCGGCCGCTTCTATCCGCGATCTCGTTCTTTCGGTCACTACCCAAAGCTCATGACCATAGGTGAGGGTAGGAACGTAGATCGACTGGTAAATCGAGAGCTTCACCTTCTGACTCAGCTCTCTCTTCACCACGACAGACCGGTACAACACCCGCATCACTGCAGATGCAGCACCAATCTGCCTATCGATCTCACTCTCCAGTTTTCCCTCACTCGTGAACAAGACCCTGAGATACTTAAACTCCTCCACTTGGGGCAAAACCTCATCCCTGACCCAGAGAAGGCATTCTACCCTTTTTCGAATCAAAACAATGCAACATTGTTTAAACATGAACCTTACTGCAGGGCTGCTACAGTATTATGAACATTACACTCTACACACACACACACAAAATTTCCATCAGAAAGACATAAAAATAAAAATCTCAATATTTAAATTATTTGATCCGGTTGCATCACATGCAGTAGGGTTTACATTTGCAGACGGTCCCTGAGCGCTCGTGGCAGTTTCGACGGGTTATCTAGAAAAAATGAGGTTGTAGTTGGGTCACTACCTTTCCACGATACCAAAGAGGTTTGTTATGTTTCGGAATGACCTTCTGATCAGAAGTTCATGAGCCGTAAAAGTCGAATCTGGCAATAACTTTCAAACTTTACTGAAGTACGTCACTTTCCCATGAGGCCAACCCGGCGCCCCCTCCGTCTGATTAGCCTTTACCCGCTACCTGAGGAGAGTGGTTGTTTCTGATGATTCAGCTAGCTCAACATGTCAAAACGCCCTAAATGATCAGAAGTCTGGGGGAGGAAATGGGACAAGGACAGAAGTAAGGAAATGTTACAGTAATGATGTCATCACGACATTATTAGTTAGCATCCTGGGGACGTTTTACGACTAACTATGCTAACTTCTTATGATTTCAAAAGCTGAGACACGATATTTAGGAACATTTCAGTAGTTTGGAATATTTTGAGATATTTTCATGTTTTGTGTTCTGAGAATTCTGTGTTTCATAACAACTCCTTATAAGTAACTATATGATTTTCTGGTAACTTCTTATCAGTTCTGTCTGTTTATTATCTTTTTCTGATCAGAGTGACTTGTCACTTCATTCAAATTCAAAGATACTTTATTAATCCCAGAGGGAAATTAGAGTTTCAGTACACACAATTCAGAGATCAGACATACGTGGGCAAGACACATGACAAGAATTGGTGACTGTGGTCATTCGCAACCCTGAGTCGCGCTACCTTGATAGAGATCAGAGGGTTACATGAGGATTGGTTCAGGTGGAGGGAAAATAGTAGAAATGGTTTGAATTTTGCCAAAAACATTTTTCTTTTTAAATTATTGCAACAGATTATTGTTGCAATACTGATAGTATGTAAATGTCAGAGGTCACTCACTACAAAACACCCTGTTAAACAGATGCAGATCAGTCCTCAGAGATCATTTTAAAATCAGTCGTTTTAAAAAGGATTTCCATTGATTCATTGTGTTTTATGTTTTGTTTTTATTGGTTATAATTGCATTATTTGGTTATTTTTCCAACACAGCAAAGGAGTTGTTTTACTTTGTTTTTGCTGATGTTTCGGCCAACGCTGAATGTTGTTGTTTTACACGTTTACCTCTTCACTTGTTGCCAGTGATGAAAGGGAGTCTGATGTGCTTGTTATTTATCCAAAATTTGCACTCCCCAGGGTTTTTTGACCCTAATGGGAATCTGTTGGTAAGGTCTTTCTCCAACACAAAAATACTGCTTGCTTGCAGCGATTTAGGTACCTACTGCCCCCTATCGCCAGGAAAAATACACACTGTCACACATAGAGCTCCAGCCTCACAGAACAAACCCACCCCTACAGACTAGTTTGTATACACTGGTGGTAAAATATCTGTATTATTATTATCATTATCGGATGTTGTGTCAGAAAATAAAGGAGTGCTAAATCATGAGAAGCATCCTTTTGATTTGATGTTGTTTAACTTAATTTAAGTGTAGCTGCTTTGTCTCACGTGTGACTAACAGAAAACCCTCTATTTTCCTGCTATTTTTGTGCCGCCCCAGCCTGGTTTCACTCTGCCCCCAGCTATATGAATATTATTTTAACTGCAGTTGCAGCGCTGCGCCACTATAGGGGCGCTGTATCAGCAGCGGTGCACCGAAAAGCGCTAAAACCGCTGCAGAACAAGAAGATCAAAAACATGTCGATGATCAAAAATAGCTTTTCTCGCTAGTTGGTACATATCTATGGTTGGTGCTATTGACGTCCTGATTTTTCCCCAGGCTCTTCCATATCAGAGCAGGGCTGTACAGTGTTGTCTGTGCGTGTCTGTCTATTTTTAAACGTAGCACTGGTGCAACATCCTTCAATTACTATTTTCCCCAGAATTTTACTGAACAAAAGTAAGTTACTTGTAAGAAAAATGCTTTTTACTGGCGCACAGAGTGGACATCTGGATGCAGTAGAGGAAAATAAAGGAACCAGCAAAGGCAGAACCGGTCCAAAGTTTGGGATCAAAAGTGCAGCTACGCGCAGATTGGCTAATGCTAAAGCTAACGGGTAGCAGTCTCACGATCAAGTGACGCACAGAAAAATAAATGATGATCGTAAAACTAAGAAAGACTAAACTCTACAAGTGGATAAAAAGTCCCCACCATCCTGTTTATTCTGCATCCTGCAGCGCTATAGCCTGGCAAGTCTGGCCACGCTCCATTGACGGCTCTCGGTTGTGGGGCGGGTTCTACCGTTGTCTTTCAAATGATCTCTGCATGCTACTGGCAGTGTTGGGCAAGTTACTTCAAAACTGTAATGCATTATTTATTACTTGTTACCCTCATTTTAAAGTAATTCATTACATTACAATATTACTGATTTTAAATTGTAAGGCATTACACTACTTTTGCATTACTTTAAGTTACTTTCACCAATACAACTTCAATATGAATCTGGTAATGTGACGCTCAGTGAGCTCATGACATATATGTGGAAAGTGATGTGGTGTCTTGAGCTAGGGTTGCTGTTAAAAACAGTCAGATATAATAACAGTGCTTTAAAATGATTGTTTATTAAATAAAAGCAACAACAATCTGTACTCTCAGCACGCTGCCATCTTATATTAACTGAGCAGGGAGTGGGGTGGTGGGGGCTCCAAGCCTATATTTGCCTTGGTCCTCAAATGCCTTGATACGGCCCTGGATGTGGGACTGACTTCTGGGGTGATCTGATTCAATCACATGTATAATTATTAAATGCTTATATATTATTGCTTTTCACTGGTAAAAATGTGTATTGGGGATAAATCTACCTACTTTTTTTCCCTTGATTTTATTTGAATAATTTCCTGCCCTTTCTCTCTCTAACCTTCCTGCATGCTGCATGTTTTCTCCGTCTTCCAGAAAAAACTGTTTCCTAGATTTCCTACTTTCTAACTAATCAGCCAAAGGGATCTTCACATGCGCGGCGCTCCAGCAGTAATGAGTTGAAATCACTGGGGCACAGATTATGAACTCAGCTGAGTCAAAGCACGTCAGAAAAGCACAAAATACCAGAGAATATGCACTGATATGAACGATCGCAAGTGAATTATTTTGTTTTAGTGGAGCGATTTTGGGAATGTTGCAGCGGCCGCGTGCAGGACGCAGCTGAGCCGGTACCGCTGCGTCCTCTCTGCCCGCAAAGCTGAGTCCATAAATGACGTAATATATGCAGATACTGGATCTTTCTTCGGGTTTCCCGCAATTTGAATTTTTAAGGAACACATCTTGATTCTGTGTTTAAAAATGCATTGTAATTACCGCTTTACTGACAATTGTACCGAGTAAATATTACCATTTTCTTTCCCTGTAATGCCTTACATTACCACATTACAGCAAAAAGCAATGTATTACAGTAATTAATTACTTTTGTACTGCATTACTCCCAACATTGGCTACTGGACAATGAGTGTGACATACTCTTGTTTCACTCTGTTGCATCATCCCACCCACCAGGCATACAGAGTGCCCTGATTGGCCCACAAAGCGGATAAAGCTCTGTGATTTGTTCACTAAGCAGATAGAGCACTATGATTGGCCCACCATTATGGACCAATCACAGCTCTTTATGTGTTTGAAACCCCTCTAGAGAGCTGTGATTGGGCAGCCAGAGTCCTGGTAGGAGCTGCGGAGGTTCCAATGGAGCGTGCCTAGACCAAACTTTGCAAAGCAAGAATTTGGTCTAGTTCACTAGGCTAGCAGCGCTACGGATCAGAACCGCTGCAGATACGAGTCACACAGGAGCAGGAAATACGGCAAGCCGTTTTAGTATATAATACACAAACGCTTCTATCTTTGAGCTGGATTATTGCCAACCCGTACATAATGGACATGCCACCATTACACTGTTAGCTGCAGAAATTAAATGTTACTACCATTTCCAATACAAATACATGTTAATGACATGCATCAAATTTTACTGTATATATTTATGTGACTAAGATGAGTGTTATTAATACAAACCTAAAATGTTACTGAAATGTAGGTCAAATATTTAAAAATAGTTTGAACTATAAATATCAGATGGGAAAAAGGAACTAAACACCAATCTGATGCATATTATTGAGCCTTTTATAATAAGAGTCTGTTATTTCAGCCTGATAATTTGTTGTTTTATTTCATATTTTTTAGCAGCAAAACAGTTTTGTTTCACTTGTAACGTTGTCAAATGGAATATTCTATTAACCAACAGAAGCTTAGATTAGAACACTTAATAAAAAAAATATTTGGCCTTTAAAAAAATGAGGCAGTTGAACACACAGAGTATGCATGTGCTGGCGCATGGTCAGGATGGTACCACCTCTGCCTCAGTTTGAGCCAGGAAAAACCCTGCTATTGTTGGCTTTTAATTAGTTCTCTTTGAAGCCATCACATGCTTGAAGGTGCTGAGGGTCAGTAGTTCCTGATCATGTTACTGCAGCAGGAATGTGCTTCCTCCTGCTGCTGCAACACCACGCCTCCTAGAGAGGAACCGCTGCCAGCTCCAGTCTGAGTGGTCATGTGTTCCTCCACAAAGAGGCTTTGAAGCAGGAGGCCCAGGCAGCTTTCACACACACACACACACACACATACACACACACACGCACACACGCACAGACACATACACACACATGCAAAGACACACACACATGTATGCATGCAGATAAACTGATCAACTTTAAAATGCTCCTTTAGCTGACCACCTGAGGTGATGGGACCTTAATCAGCTGACTTTCATTACCATCAAAAGCCCAGGGTTGTTATGGTTACACAAAAACTCAGGTGTGAACAGGTCAAGAAGAGCAATCAAGATATAAGATCAAAGTGCAAACTGGACTGGTAATAAAACCTGTGCTGACCAGCCCATAATACCCATAGGTAAAAAAACAACGTAAAATGTAAACCCCTGTAAAACCCTAAAACCTGTGTGTGTGTGTGTGTGTGTGTGTGTGTGTGTGTGTGTGTGTGTGTGTGTGTGTGTGTGTGTGTGTGTGTGTGTGTGGTGTATGTGTGTGTGTGTTCTTGTACATACTAAATACTGAGGACCATTTTGACCATTTTCCCTACAAAGTGAGGACATATTTTTACCAGTTGGTTTTAGAGCTATGGTGTGAATTAAGCTTTAGTTAAGGTTAGAGTATGGGTATGGGTATGGGTTCGGCATAATACAGTCACAAACATGAATGTAAGTCAATGAAGGGTCCTCACTATGATAGAATGTGTGTGTGTGTGTAAACAAATTATGTCATATGAACCACTGGCAGATTTTAATCAAACTCCCAGAGTAAACGTTACACACATTAGAACTTGTTGCCTTTAGAATTAAACACGATTCAAGATGGCGTCCACACCTAATCACACCTAGCCACAACAAAAACAGCTGTAACTCAATAACAGTTTAGAGTTACCTTCGCTTCAGACTGACATGGAATGCGGGGTCTTGGGTATTCCTTTAACGATCAGACATTTATTTAACTTGGTAAATTACAGAAATGTAAATGTTTTCCTTCGAGGACTGGAATCAGACAGGTCGTTTTAGCACAAATTAGGTTTCCTTTATTTCTGACCCATTTCTCAGGTCTATGTGGTACCACAGCATGATGCTGCCACCACCATGCTTCACTGTGGGGGTGAAGTTCATTGGATACTAGTGGCATTTATTTCAGTGTACAAAACATTAAGCCTCATCTGTCCAGTGTAATTCTCCGGTACTTTATGAACATGGATTCAACAAGTTTTCATTTTTAAATCTTTAAATTTCTTTTCAGAAAACACATAACTGAAGTAAGTTTGGCTGAAACTTAAGCAACGTCCCCAAAAAGAAACAACATTGACAAAAAAAACAGCAGTGACTCACAAGAGGATGATCTTGCGGTTGATTTCTGATCTGAAGGGGAAGGGTGAAGGAAAAGCCTGAAGGCTGCGCACGCCGTCGCTCTGGTCCAGCAGTGAGTCATCGCCATCCTCCCCGAGCTGCTGCTGCCATGTGGGAAGAGACTGGATGTCCACAAACTGGGAGCGAGCGCCCAGAGGATCCATGCCCTCTGAAACAACAAGCTCACAGAGGATCGAGCCAGAGAGCTGCAAACCCAGGGAAAGTTTGATTGATCAGAGTGAATATTTGTAACAGCATCCTCCAACTGATGGTGGCGACTGTGACCGAAGCTCCACCAATTTACCCTTAAAACAGATTTAGTTCATTACTTTTTAATCACACAAATAAAGAGGACAAACTCTGTCATCTCGTCATTTCTAAATAAGTTAACAGGCTGTCATAAATCCAAATGTAAATAAATGAACCAGATTGTTTTCAGTCATTTAAACTGATGAATAACAACAGATGTTATCATTTTATCTGATTAGGAATCATGAGCTCATTTATTAATAAAAGCAGATCTGCTTTTTTAAATTCTGGGTTAGTGGTGAGTTTATTGGCTGAAAGGGGATGGTCATCTTATTTTAGCTTATTAAAACTAATCATTTATCAAGAAAACAAGACGAATCGTTTACCAGGCAGATATGAGCCTTCCATATATGCACAATATAAAAAGTAATAAAAGAAACATGTCATTAGAGGTAAAATGTCTTTTCAGCTCTTTTAACGAAGTCATGTTCTGCTTTTACGGCAGTAAATTATGTTTTGAATCGGGAACTAGATGTAAACGAATCAGACATCTCAGATGAACAGAAAAGCTTCTGTAACAAAAACAGCACATTGTTTGAAATTAAATTAAATTAAATAAACACATATTGGTGTGTTTCTGAAACAGCAGGTCTCTGAAAAGCTGCGTGACATTAAAACTAGTCAACTCAGGTCAGTGTGAGTTTCATCAGAGCAGAGAAGTGGTCGTGTTACTGACAAAAACGCATTTACTTCTCTTTGTCATCCAACCTCTTAATTTCTTTAAGAAGGCCAAGCGTGTTTCTAATCAGTTTACGCAAGTAATTTTGGTTATTTGTTTATTTTGATGGGTATTTTGTGCGTTAATCAGAATTTACCTACCTGACCAAGCCAAGGCAGTGATGGTCAGAGCGAAGAAACAGAAAAACGGCTCCGTGAGCCTCTGGACTCAAGTGTTGGTTTTGTTAATCTGAGTTCTCATGCCTACAAGCAAAGTACGCGAAAAATAAAGTTATAAAGTGCCCATGACCTGGGTTCCTCACGTAGCATGCATGCTACTAGCTAAATGCTGGACTTATCAAACAAGCTAGTTGTGGTTATACAAACATCCGGTTTGGACTTTCAACGTAAAACGTCTTGAAGGCCCTCAGCAACATCCCCTCTTGTTTTTTTTTTATTTGTTCATTTGTGATTTACTATTAATTTAGTCAGTACAAGACAATAGTAAATTTACCATTACAATTTTAAAATATTAATTCCATTTTTTATTTGAGACCAGAATTGGTTTGAGGTTGCCATTTATGCCTCAGCAATCTCAAAGGCAAGACATTGTAAGATGGGAACTGATTAATTAATGAATTAGTGGAAAAACTCCTCTCACAATCGAGTGATCATCAACCGTGTGTATCTTGAGAATTTTGCACACTGTTGTGGGAACATAGGTCCTTGCAATGGTACTTTTATTTTTGACTGGTTTAAAACGAGTTTCCGGTAGCTTATTTCGCATTATTTCTACGTACCCTGACCTAACATGTCAGTTGTTAATCAGCTGACAAGTGGGAAAAAATACTTCCGCCGAAGGACGTACCGGAAGTCATCACGAGGAAACAGCGGCTGAAGTTTTTAATATTTCTCAGCAAGTCCTCAGACCTGTCCGTTCATGTTTTAGTAATTAATTAGATGATTTCCTCAGAACACAGCAGAAAAACTGAAACAGATAGTTCTCACCCTAGTTTGTGAAAAAAAAAAACATTTTAGCTTCTTGGAAGGAAAATAAAACAGCTGACTCAGCAAAACACATTCTGATTCCATTTATTTATTTTCACAATCATCAAACTCCAGACTTACAACTTTTATCTGAAAACCATTCAAACTAACTATTAACAGGATAATTTTGTTCTTTTTAAAACAATTTGTTTATTAACCAGAATAATTATAAAACCAACAAGTTGAATTTTAATGTTTTATGGAGGCTAAAAATTCTAGAGAAAAACAAAAATGATAGAAACATCCAGTAAATAACGAGCTCACCGGGTAAATAGAGGAATGAATAATTAATGGGAGACATTAAAGAAGAAAATTATTAAAGATCAAAACAACTGAAAACATCATAAAGTCATGATTCTATTTCTCAGAAAAATGTGGACTTGTTTCTGAGGATGTCTCCAAGCTCACCTCTCCACCAGCAGGACTTCACCTACAGAGTCACTCAGATCAGAACTTTTTAACAAACAGACTTTGTGTTCACGGAGCTTCGTGAGAGAAAAGATCAGACTGATGGACCAACAGGACAGATGATCAGAGGATCTGAGTTTTTACCTCTTTCATTAAGACCAGGATAGATGTACGGGTGGAGTTTATCAGAGAAGCAGCAGCCAGTAAAGGAGTAGATCAGAGCTGCAGCTCCTACATCATAAAAGTAGACCAGACCCTCCTCATAATCCACAAACACCCCCACCTTCTCAGGACCAGAATCAACATCTATTGAGAGGTTAACCCAAGCTATGTACTGATTTCTATTTAGCACCCCAATGGTCCAGTAACCATTTTTAGGATTCAGTGTGATGGGGTGATCTGATTCTATCACATGTATAAATATTAAATGCTTATATATTATTGCTTTTCACTGGTAAAAATGTGTATTGGGGATAAATCTACCTACTTTTTTTCTTTTCAAGCACTTTGTTTTGTTTTCTTGATTTTATGTGAAAAATTTCCTGCCCTTTCTCTCTCTAACCTTCCGGCATGCTGCATGTTTTCTCCGTCTTCCAGAAAAACTGTAAACTAGATGTCCTACTTCAGCCAAAGGGATCTACCGAACACACACACACACACACACACACACACACACACACACACACACACACACACACACACACAAAATTCTTAATATGCGCTGCGCTCCAGCAGCAATGAGTTGCACCAGGGCACAGATTATGAACTCAGCTGAAAAGAACACGAAGTACCAGAGAATATAGGCTGATATAAACAATCGCAAACGAATTACTTTGTTTTGGTGGAGCGATTTTGTGAAGATAACAGCGGCCGCGCACAGGACGCAGCTGGAATATTCGAGCCATTACTGCTGCGTCCTATCTGCTCATGGAATGCCCGCAAAGCTGAGTCCATAAATGACGTCATACATGTGGATACTGGATCTTTTTTCAGGCTTCCCGCAATTAGAATTTTTAGGAAACACACATCTTGATTCTGGGTCAAAAAATGCATTGTAATTACAGCGTTACTGATAATCGTACCGAGTAAATATTACCATTTTCTTTCCCTGTAATGCCTTACATTACCGCAAACAGCAATTCATTACAGTAATTAGTTACATTTTTACCGCATTACTCCCAACACTGCATATCATTTTGATCACAACCAGTAAAATATAACAATAATCAGACATTTAGATTTTGACTTCCAAATAAAAAATGAAATTTTATCCAATCCCTGGCTGCTAAAAAACTGAAATGTTTCGTGATCAACACTAAAATGCCATTTCTACAAAACTGTATCATATTTTTCCTTACACACAATTGTTTATTTATTCGGCTATTACATTTCACAGACCACACACAGAGGAAGAAAAAAACAGCCAGTAGTCACCAAACAATATTGTACCTTGTGTAAATTGTATGTGAAAACAAAGAAAAGGCCCAAACAATCACACACAGTGTTCGGCCTAATAGAAATAAAAGCATGAAACATCTTTGCCGATAGCTAAGCAAAGGAATTCTGAGAAAAAAAGTCATAATTTTCTTTCTTCCTTTTTCAGTGGCCCTAATCCTCTTCCGTACATGTAGAAGGTATAAAGTTTTACTACAGCAGCATAAAAAGGTGTGAAGCTAGTAGATCAAATGTGATTATAGTCTTGGTGTATCTAAATGAAATACGTTTTGTGTTCCTTTACATATTCACTTTAAACAGCACATTCTTAGATCAACTACCCTATAAAACCTCGGTGGACCAAAACACAGTGGTTACACGTGGCTCCTCATTCCAATGCATATGCAACACCCCCTCAGCCTCCCGGGGGAGCCGGATCTGCCGGTACAGGACCCCATCCTTCTCCACCAACCGGTCCCACTGCTTGAGGAGGGCCAATGCAGCCGGAGACAACTGGAGTCTTTCCTCACGGGTGGGATGTCTCTTTTCTATCCAAAATATCCTGATTTCACTAAGGACTGGATCAGCTTGCTGTACAACACAGAGGCCAGCCTGGTTAAAATGAGGCAATGAGATACTGTATTGTGTATGTAAACAGCTAGCCGTCCGTGGACCATGCGTGGCAGGAGAGGCAGTTAGCTACAATGGTAATGCAAAAAGTTCCTTTGCCAAATTTTTAAAGTCTACATACCTCTGCTTTGGGCCCGCTTTTTTTCTTTTTCCTTCCTTCGCTTCCAGAATGCTGATCCCGATGGCTTAGGTGTTCTTTTCACCGTAAAGATATCAAAAAGATATCAACAGTTTAAACGCGACAACAGGATGTCCTTCTACAGCGCTAACCACGCACGTGATCTACGGCACCCTTAACGGTCAAATGCATCGGAGCGGTGGCCCAAGCGGGAGCTCGTCACGCAGCCAGATAATTAGAATTTAAATATTGATGTTTTAATTTCATGTCATTTCAAAGGACAATTTTGAGTATGTAGAGAGTGCATTTCATATTACAAACATAAATTTAATAAACTTTTTTATTTTATATATTTTTTTTTATTTTGCGCCCTATCCACGAGATGGCGCCCAGGCCCAGGCGGCCGCCTGTGTCGCCTGTCGGCAAAGCCGGTGTCGCACCCAGGAAGCGGAAGTTGAGCCAAAGCAAAGATTGCGGTAGCGCCACCCCAGGCCCTATTTATATTAGCACCTTCCCTCAATGATAGGTTGTCCAATTACTTGGTGGCAGATGACTAATCCCACTACACATAGACCAGCAAACCCTACATGTCTGCAGCCATCAGCATCCGTCTGCAGGTGCTGAAGGAGTCACTGTTTTCAGATGGGATCAATCGTTAATCACAATTTATCTTTAAGAGCTAATTTAAGATGGGGAAAATAATGCTGTGGACCTCCTGACATGCTGAACTGAATTTTATTAATGAAAAACATATTTGTTTAGAACCCCACTGTTGTTTGGTATTGTTGTTTACTGTTTATATGGTCCTGGTAGGCCATGAGGAGGCGGTCTGTGGAGTAAAGTCCCCCTCTGATATAATGATTGCGACGCCAGTGCGCAGAAAAAGTAATTTTATGAGTTGACACAGAAAATAATGAGCCATTTTAGTCAGGCAAAAGCAACGGAAGAGGAAAAACACATCAGTTAATTTCAGCGATTCCGCTAAAAATGCGCAAAATTATTTTATAAGAGGATACGTATAAGTTACAAAACTATAACAAATAAAGTATCGATGCACTGAGTACAACCATACTGAGCCCACCGTTGCCTAAAAAAAATCGGTGGTTGATTCGTTGGGTCTGAATCTGACAGCATTTCATGGAGAACGACGCAAGTTAGCTCGTAGCACCGCAGTTGTTCGGTAAGAACACGATAACGTTAATCCAGAGGGTGTTTCGTTGATGGTAGAAAGGTGGACAGTGTGTAGGACTTTTACACACTTAAATATAAGTTGTGTTGGTTGTTGCGGTGGTGGATTTAGACCAGAACATCACCACGTGGGTACAAAAAACACCGGACCTGCTCCGTATGGACGCGCTTGTTTTATGTTATTGCTATGCCTGGATGGGCGGATCGTATCACCTGCATTGTGCATTTTAGCTTGAAGGCTTTAAAAAGTTTGAGCGTACGGACTGTCTAGGGTACCAAAACGAACGCCAACTGGAGTCGAACATATATCGTTTAAAATAACAAAAACGGTTGTTGTTTTGACTTCTAATGATTGAAAACATGTGTGAACATCATATAATCAACACACGTCCTACGTAGCACCAGAATAATACCGACTTCAAACACGTTTTATGTTCTGAATGCTTTATAATGTGTTTAAGCAGAGTAAAGGCTGTTCAGTTAAAGGTAAAAGGGAGGAAATGTTATAAATTGTGTTTAATTTGGCTAAACGTAGAGCTGAATACAAACAAAACTGCTGTCTGGTGACTCTGGTCTTGGTGAAAATTAATTTTAAAACCATTTATTCTGTCAGATTAAAGTCTTTGGTTATTTGCCAGAAATAAACAGGAATGACTTTTAACCTCTCTAATACAGGACTAATCTTTTTTCAGAAATAATCAGAACTGATCTGAGTTTCTGGATCCAGGAGCAGACGCAGAAACCTGGGGGAAGTGTGACGTGTGTTTTAACATCACTTCAGACGGGCCATGGGTCTGACCAAACAGTACCTGCGTTACGCTGCCAGCGCCGTGTTTGGAGTCATCGGCAGCCAGAAGGCCAACCTCACATACGTGACGCTCCGAGGAGGGGAGAGGGGGCGCTACGTGGCCGTGGCTGCATGTGAACACGTCTTCATTTGGGACATTCGAAAAGGAGAGAAGGTGAGACCAGGCTGCTGTGACCCGGATGAAGTGTCCGGATGTCCACTAAAACTCGTGTTTGTGTCCAGGTCCTGATTCTGCAGGGTCAGAAGCATGAGGTGAGCTTCCTCTGCGCCTCTCCTGATGGAGTTCACATTGCCGTGGGTTATGAGGATGGAGCGGTGAGGATCTTCAGCCTGCTGAGTGGCGAAAGCAACGTCTCCTTCAACGGTCACAAGTCAGCTGTCAGTGTGATAAACTACGATGCACTGGGGGCGCGGCTCGTCACCGGGTCCAAGGTAACCTTTGGGTTAATTCTGCTGATTTGCTCCAGCATATCTGCTTCCTAATAGAGTTCCTGTCTCCTTTTAGGACACAGATGTGATTGTGTGGGACATCATCAATGAGTGTGGGCTGTACAGGCTGAGGGGACACAAAGACGTCATCACTCAGGCCTTGTTCCTAAAGGACAGGAACCTTCTGGTCTCAAGGTATCATCGCCTTTAACTCAATGCTTCCTGATATGGCTGCAAATATTCACATTAGGATTTAAGCTATGCTGCACGCCTGCCGTCCGATTCACCCGTTGGTGTTTCACGTACAGCGGGTGGTAAAAGACACTGTTCTGGTTGATTCAGTGTTTTTATGCAACATAATAAAATCA
The DNA here is from genome assembly GCF_043380555.1 of Nothobranchius furzeri. Lineage (NCBI taxonomy): Eukaryota > Metazoa > Chordata > Actinopteri > Cyprinodontiformes > Nothobranchiidae > Nothobranchius > Nothobranchius furzeri. The sequence goes on along the minus strand of NC_091754.1, from coordinate 33,800,335 downwards.
CAACTGTAGACTCAGTAAATCTTTAGGCAAACCAGTCAGAAACGTAGAATAACTCAGTGCCTCACATCAACAACAGAATGAAGCTATCTAACATAACTCCCTCTTTACATCCTCTGATAAAGTAGTTCATAACAAGTCTTCCATCCACAGTCCAACATAAAAAACCACTGAACACCTTAGAGATTTCATTCAAACATTTTCTATCAGTGTTTTCATCGTGGCTCTGGTTAGCATCCTCGTATTAGCTTCAAGCTATTACAGCACCAACCCCGAAGTGTGAGCTTCAATCAGCATCTTACCGATCGAACAGCTGAAGGGTTCGGCTTCCCTGACCAGAAGTGCCGCATGTAGCTTGAAGCAACTGCAGCTCAGTTTGAGGTTAACTGATGCATCAAACGGTCAATTTCAATTAGGGATGCAACAATACCACTTTTTTCCAAACCGATACTTGGATCTGAATATTCGCAGATACTGATTACCTATACTTCTACCACACAAAAAAATGTTACGATTTGGAATACAGATTTTATTTTCTTCTCTGCTTTCAACAGGAAAAGACTGTGAGGTAGATAAAAAGTAAAATATATGAATGGAAATCATCACAAAACTAAAATATTATGTGAACAGAAATGACAAGTTACAGTGAAGCCATTTTCAAGCAACAGCATTGGTATCGGTTCCTGGTATTGGTTAACTTTTACCGATACCAGTATCGTATCGGTATCTGCACCAATACCAATATGATATTGGTATCAGTATCTGTGTCGGTGCATCCCTAATTTTAATTCAGACAACGAAATCTCATAACCAATATCTTGTGGCCAGCTTCCATAGACTAAGGCCTAGTCCACACATAGCCGTTTTTTAAAAAAAAAAACGAATATCCGCCCCTCCAAAAACTTGCATCCACACCACCTCGTTTTTAAAAAGAAACTCTGTCCACACGTACTCGGATAAATACGTTGTTAAGGACATGCCAGACCTGTAGGCGGCAGTACGCCCCCCATTCTTAACCTCGTCCTTCGTCTGTGGTCTTCCGCAAGGAGCAGTAATTCTGCTTGCAAAAACAAACAGAAAGCGCTTGGACAATTGATGGATCGGGTAGTGACAGAGCGCAGCTCTGAGGGCTTCCATGATGCCGGCTAGTGTAAACACAGGTCGCACACGTGATGTCGGCATTTTTTGTCGCGGAAAGTGACGTTGCGGACCTTAAAACTCTGGGTTTGTCCGTCCACACGCAGACACCCAAAACGGAGAAAACACAGATCTTCACTGTGGCCGGAGTTTTTAAAAAGATTTGTTTTCGTGTGAAAAAAACTCAAGTTTTCGTGTGGATGACAGGCCAAAACGTAGGAAAATATCTACGTTTTGGCAGATCCCCGGCTACGTGTGGACGGGGCCTAAGAACCATTGTGGTTGGTGGATCGCTGTGTGTCAGGTACCGTTAACGTTGAGTCTGGCATCACAGCAGGACCTGAGATTGTGACTGTGGTGCACAGGTACGTTATGATGCTGGTACCTAAACGCGTCATGTTAGCTCTAGCTTCAAAGAATAATAACCGATCCTGTGAAACTCATTATTTCAGTTATTACACAACTAAGCTGTGTGTGTTTCTGTGTTTGTTCTCAGCTCCAAGGACAGTTTTGTGAAGTGGTGGGATCTGGACACCCAGCACTGCTTTAAGACCATGGTGGGCCATCGCAGTGAGGTCAGACTTCCTGCTGCTCCTGCAGAAAAGCTGCTGGTTAATAAAGCAGCTGCTCTGATGTCATCACTTATTTAGTTCTTATTATATGTTTTTGTGGACGTTGCTGTATTCATGAAGTAGTGTGTGTGTGTGGGGTGACTCGGTGTGTTTTCCTGATAGGTGTGGGGCATGGTCCTGCTGAACCAGCAGAACCGGCTGCTGACAGGCTCCGCTGACAGTGAGCTCCGATCCTGGGACATCAGCTACCTGGACCAGGTGAGGGACCTGCTGAACGACTGGGACTGGAAATGAAACCATAAAATGGATGAAAATCAAACCTTGTTGAACTGAAGGAGGGGTTTCTACTGCAGGGTATCTGCAGGGTCTTAAAAAGTCTTAAAAGTCTTGAATTTGATGAAAGGGAAATTAAGACTCTTGAAAGTCTTTAAAAAAGTCTTAAATCGATTTAGTAAAGTCTTAAATTTGGTTCATGTTGACGTGAATTTAAAACACGTTCGTCTCTTCCTTGCAAATTGACACTTTTCAACAAAAATTGCCATTTATGAAACCAAAAAGGTGAGTCTTTGGTCGGGTTTCAGTCGCTCTTTATAAGAATCAGCTTCAGAAAAACGAGGAGTGTTCATCCTCTTCACAAACCATCTTTGTTAGTGGGTCACGAGTCGCCATTTGACCAATCACAGTCACGGAGACCGCTAGGGAAAAACACGCTGCGGTAGCCGGTGTTACACCAGATTCTGCAACCCATCACAACTTGTGACCCCAGGGGGCAGTGTTGCACTTTGTTGCGTCTGTACATCCTGAATTGGCATAAAAGAAGAAGATGCTACGTTAAAACCGTAAACTACGTAAGCTTTTAGGAAGTTGTGCGACGCGGACCGTGGATATTATAAAGAGTGTTTGTTAATGTTCATTGCAAACAAACGGGACAGTGCACCCCAGGGCAGCTGTGGCTACATTGTAGCTCATCCCCACCAGTGTGTGAGTGGGTGTGTGAATGGGTGAATGACTGATTGTGTTGTAAAGCGCCTTGGGGGGTTCCAGGACTCTAGAAGGTGTTATATCAAATACAGGCCATTTTACCACTTACCATTTAAAGTCTTCATTTTATTTTTCGAGGGTCTTAAAAAATCTTGAAAAAGTCTCAGATTTAATTTTGAGTTCCCTGCATAAACCCTGTACTTCCTAATGATGCAAACCAACATGTAAACAACACAACGTCAGTAGTTTTGATCCTCGCTGACTGTTTCCTTTTCAGGGAAAAGCCCAGGGGGAGCCCAAAGTGAAGAAGGGGAAAACTCTGCAGGAGGAGGAGGACAGTGAGAAAGAAGAGGATGAGAGTCCTGAGGAGGTGCCTTCGTAGTGATGACTATGTGACTACATCCTCTGAGTTGGTGTTTTATTGATGTTTCTTGCTTTGTCAGCGAATCCTGAGCTGTAAGAAGGCTGGCTCCATCCTGAGGGAAGCCAGAGACAGAGTCGTCTCCATGGCAACAGATGCCAAGGCCAGAGTCATCGCCTGCCACGTGAGTGTCAAAGTCTTCCTCATTAAACACCAAGCCGAGAGCAGAAGTGATGAAATAAAATAACAAGTGTTGGGCTGATAAACCAGTGGATGTGACATCCTTCACCTCTGGATCAGGGCAACGATATGGTGCTGGAGCTTTTCTCGGCGCTGTCGGAGGAGGAAGTGCAAAGAAAAATGACCAAGAAGCTGAAGAAAGCCAAGAAGAAGGCAGCAAGGTGAGTAGAGAGGAGGCCTCCGTCTCTGATCCTCAGCTCGGTCCGGAGCTCCAGGAGTGTTGTTTTGTTTTCTGATTTATTCGTCTTTGATTGCGTGAGTAAAAAAACTGGTGACGAGGAAGACATCAGACATGTCTCCCAGTGAAACGCGTCTCACTGCTGCAGAGATCAGGAAGGCCCCGGTGAGCAGACGGAGCCGTTGGTGGAGAGGACGCTGAAGGATGAGATCCTCAGACTCACAAACATCAAGGCTTCTGCTAAGATCAGGTCAGTGCGGACACGTGTCAGCGTCTCACACAGATAAAAGACACGGATAAACAAGCCTGTGTGTCCCCCGTCCCCTCTCAGGTGGGTGGACTGTCTGTCGTGTGCGGGCGGCGAGCTGAAGGTGGCGCTGCTGCTGCAGAACAACACCGTAGAGACCTACAGCCTGAAGATCACAGACAAGAAGCCCACAGCCAATAAGACGGCTCGGCTGACGCTCGGCGGCCACCGAACCGACGTCCGCACACTGGCGTTCAGCACGGACAACATCGCTGTCCTGTCCGCCTCTGGGGACACGGTCAAAGTTTGGAACAGGTGCCGGCTTCTCCTTGGTTGGTCTGCATTTCTAAACTCTGTTGCAGTTTCTGAGACGTCTTCTGTCCGTCACAGGTCCACCCTGCAGGTGATCCGGACCATGGCCTGTGAGTACGCGCTCTGCTCCCTGTTTGTTCCCGGAGACAGGCAGGTCATCCTGGGGTCAAAGGTACGATCCCATCAGGAGGACGCTGAACTGGATTTTGTGGCTCTGTAGTTAACGTGGTGTTGTGTGTCAGAGCGGGACGCTGCAGATCTTTGAGTTGGCCTCAGGAAGTCTTCTGGAGACGGTGGACGCCCACAGCGGGGCCCTGTGGTCCCTGTGTCTGTCCCCAGACCAGGTAACCTCTGCTGCCTGTCTCACTGTGTCCCACCAGCACTTCAAGAGTCACTTAAATGGTCTGTTGTGTCCTGCAGAGAGGGATCGTCACAGGAAGTGCAGATAAGACCGTAAAGTTCTGGGAGTTTGAGCTCATAAAGGACCAAGGCTCGGGCCAGAAGTAGGTTTGAATCCCTCGATCCGCCGTCTCTCGTCCCTCTCCCAAACCAACGGTGACGTTTTGTTCTGCAGGCGTCTGACTCTGAAACACACTCGCACTCTGCAGCTGGAGGAGGACGTCCTGTGTGTGAAGTTGTCTCCTGACCACAGGCTGCTGGCTGTCTCCCTGTTGGACTGCACCGTCAAGATCTTCTACACCGACACGCTCAAGGTACGACCGTGGGCCGAGGTGTGTGCAGTCGCTGTGAGACCAGGCCTGCTGCCTAACTCGCCCCTCTCTCTGTCTCTCTCCTGTAGTTTTTCCTGTCTCTGTATGGACACAAGCTGCCGGTACTGTGCTTGGACATCTCACATGTGAGTACTTTGAAGTCTTTATCTGGTGAGAAGGAGGGCGCCTCAGGCACAGTTTTCCACGTGTTTCAGATAAAATCCCAAAAATAAATCAGAAAGCGAAACAAAAGCACCTCTAATCCCGACGGCCTCCCGTCTCCTGTTTGCAGGACAGCGCGCTCATCGCCACCGGCTCTGCGGACAGAAACGTGAAGATCTGGGGTTTGGAGTTTGGCGACTGCCACAGGTCGCTGTTCGCTCACGACGACAGGTACCGGCCAGCGTTCGCCTGGGCCCGACAGAAAACTGGCGTGTTTTTTCCGCCTCTACTTCCTGTGACCTAACCTGTCTTTTTCTGCTTGTTTTGTCTCGTTTTTGGACCTTTCCCTGATTCGCTCTCCTTCCTTCCAGCGTGATGTTCCTCCAGTTTGTCCCCAAGACTCATTTGTTCTTCACAGCAGGGAAGGACAAGAAGATCAAACAGTGGGACGCCGACAAGTTTGAGCACATCCAGACTCTTGAGGTGAAGCTCCTCTCCATCGAAAATCCTCTAAAATCTCTTTATCTCAGGATTCTGAGACGTCAGCTGATCCAGATGTTTGGAGCTCAGTTCTTGTTGATAAAATCACATCGGGTCATCATGTCTTCTCTCCTACACGCTCCACCTGTCCCCTCTGGACCAAAGGGTCACCATCGGGAGGTGTGGTGTCTGTCCATCAGCCCAAACGGAGACCACCTGGTGTCCTCGTCCCATGACAAGTCTCTGCGCCTGTGGGAGAGAACCAGGGAGCCCATCATCCTGGAGGAGGAGCGGGAGATGGTGAGGGGGACAGCATTTGTCACGTAACCCAATCAGTGTCTCTAACTGAGCTTTTGTTTTGGTTCCCAGGAGAGAGAAGCAGAGTTTGAGGAGAGCATGGCCAAAGGAGATGTGCCCGTGGTGAGTTCAGCAGGGTTTGGAAATCCTCCTCTTCCGGGTTTTCAGCTCCAGCATTCAGCCTTTAGCTGGGCTTTAAGCAGCACGGCGTTTCCTTCTGCAGGTTCCAGGAGAGACTGAAGGACAAGCGGCTCCAGCTGGGAAGAAGACCGTCGAAACAGTCAAAGCTGTGAGTGCCCTTCACCTCTTCTGCCATCAGCGCTGTAGGTTCAGTCACCGAGAAGCAGTGTTGGGAAAGTAACTTTAAAAAAGTAATTAGTTATAGTTACTAATTGTCAAAAAAGTAACTCAGTTATTAACTGAGTTACGAGATTATAAAAGTAACTAATTACCAACTACTTAGTTACTTTTTTCATTAAAGAATGCAAGAAAAATGGGTTAATTGAACTTACTTCATTTACTATAAATGACTAATGACTGGAACATAAAAAAATGTATGTAGAAATGTTTTTTATAAACCTGAATAATTTAAATAAATAAGTACTTAACAGGAGGAACTACTAACAGGAACATTACACTTATCTAGACTATTAAAAGGTCACTGTGTGATATTTAACAAGACCCCGATCAGCTAAAATTTAAAATTGCTAATCGAAACACCTGTAAAGTTTCCCGAGCCTTTAAATGGTCTCTCAGTCTAGTTAAATTACAGAAATGAATGTAATTTTGCACAGCATTTTAATTTTTCCAGTTTCACATAATTGTGTGTTTTAGCAGCATTTCTGTTGCTGCTAATCTAGTAACGGTTAAATAAATAAAATCCTTTAAAATGACACTAGAAGAGGCACAAGCCTGATGGAGGACTTACATTTACTAACTTGGGTCAGACCCAAACACAGAAGAGCTGAAGCTGGGTGGTAAACACACACACAGGTAGTTCTGATAACACCTGAGCTCCATGATGTCTGAGACTGATGCATCAGTGTTACAGCGGGACTAAAGACATGATCAGAAACAGGTTACAGCCGGATGATTTAGGAAGGTAGAAGATCAGGACGTCTGAGCGGCGAACAGGTGAGCGGACCTTCGGGACGTCCCGCTGTCACGCTAAGAAGGACACGGCTGCAGATCCACACCTGCAGCCGTAGATATTCATCACGTCTTCGTTCTTCACGGTCGTGATGCGCTTGGATGAAAACATCTACCTCTTTAGCTCCTTATCAGCTGAAGACAGCTTCAACACACCGCGCTGCTTAACGCACACATTTCCTTATCAGTAACAGAAACAATTGTTTTGTTAAAAGAAGACGGTAATTAATTAGTTTGCTCGTTACAGAAAGAAATATTTTTTTATTAACGCGGTTATTTTAAACGACGTTATTCCCATCACTGCTCTGTTGCGTCTACAGCAGGCAGTGACTGAGACAGTGAGGGTCTCCGCCCACCCGGCCAATCATCATCGTGTTTGTAAGTGCGTTACCGACACCTCTCTCTCCCTGGCTGCAGATGAAGTGTGGCGGTCAGAAAGCCTCACACTGTTGCTCAACGTTCAACAAGCACATAGTAACGCACAGCCTTACGTCCCCAGTAACGGTAACGGCGTTGCAACAGTGGGAAAAGTAATTAATTAGATTATTCTGTTACCTAAAAAAGAACGCTGTTATTCCCATCACTGCCGAGAAGGTTTAGCTTGAAGGTCAGGATCAGGGTCGGGGTGCTGCCGAAACAAAAAGAGACAACAAAATAATCTTCAGCTTAGATCAGTTCAAAAATCAACAATATAATATTTAAATGTGTAGCTTTTAAACCTTTAGTGTGTTTTGCTTTAACTTAATACATACGAGTCTTTGTTACTGTCTCACGTTTTGATGATCTCGCGTGTTTCTGGCATTTATTTTACTTAAACATGACAGAAACAAAGTAAAATATGCTTATGCAAGTAGAATCATCTGATTAAATAACATTTAAATAATACATTCATGTGGACGACAAGCAGCGGTGGTTTAAAAGTCTCCCCTAACCCCCAGTGGGCCATGGCGGACGGCTGCTCACTGATCCTGGTTCAGTTGGAGGTCACTTCCTGTTTAAGAGGAGTTTTCCTCTCCACTGTGGCTACATGCTTGCTCGTGGTCCTTATGAAGGAAACTGGCACCAATGCACTAAGCAGGCTCAGTTCTTGACTTAGTAAAGTGCCTTGAGACGTCTCTCGTGCGTCGGTGCCATATAAATAAAATGAAATGAATTATTTTTGTTTCCGTACGGTCTTCTCGTTTTTATTTAATTGAATTTTATTGACTCATTTTGTGGCATTTTTATGATTCCAGATTAGGGCTGCTCAATTAATCGAATTTTAATCACGATTACGATCTGAGTTTTGAACGATTATAAAAAACAAAACAAGCCGATTATTTGCTCCTCCCGCTTGCGCTGCCCTGAGTTGCAAATGAAGCGCTCCTCCCACAGTGTTGACAACTTAGTGACTGTGACGCTATTTCTAGCAGCTTTTCAGACCCCCTTCTTGACTTTTTAACTTAAAAGTACCTAGCGAACACCTGAGAAACATCTCTGGTAACCCTTAGCTACTTTCTGGATAACTGTCGTCGACGTTTCCTGCAGGTTAGCTAAACACTCCGCCTGCGCGCCGGACCGTTCTTCAGGACATTAGGAAAGGGAATGATGTAGTGATGTGTCAGTCGCTAAAGAAACAGCTCTCGGAGCCGGCTCCCTGTTGGATTAACCAGAGTGAGTGACACACACACACCGCACCTGCGGACTCCTGAGCCGCTAAAAATGGCTAAATGTGCACGTGCGGCGTGCTAAACACACGTGCAGCTTGCCCCGATTGCTGTGAGACCGGTTTGGGGGGTGGGGGGTGCAGCTGTGGTTGGGACAATTATTACATTAACTGATGGACTTGTAAATAAATAGTTTATAAATAAGGTAGAAATAAGTTCCTCACGCTGATAAATAATAACTAATCTCTCTCAGGACACAGTGTTAGTGCACTCCTACAGCACCTTGACACGACTAAATACGTATTATGCAACATTTTGTGAACATCAATTAATTTGCATTTATTTGTTATAAATGCCACTGTATAATTCTTGCTGACAGTATTTGCAAGATATTGCTATTTGGGTCTGTACTAGTTAGACTTAAATGAGTTAAACCAAACCCTTGGGTCATAAACTATGAGCTATAAGTATATTGGTCTTTTTATACTGGGAATCAGGAGTTCTTTTAGTGATCATCTTGTTTCTTATTTTTGTCCTGATTGTGCCCTGAGCAATTTATGACTGAATAAAAACAAATAAAATCAACATAAATTGAAAAATCGTCCTAAATAATCGTGATCTCAATTTCAGTCACCATAATCGTGATTATTATTTTTGCCATAATCGAGCAGCCCTATTCCAGATGTTTAGTTATTTTCTTTTGAGTTTTTTCTTCTACAACAATAACGATGCTACGGTGTGGCGCGTTTGCAGGCAGAGAGAATCATGGAGGCTCTGGAACTGTACAGAGAGGAAACCAGGAAGAAGGAGGAACACGAGTACTTCTGCCAGACAGCAGGAAAACAGGTAGAGACGTGTTTTCACTACCACCTCACTGAGGATACAGGTGTGACCCCCCCCACCTCCGCTGACATCCTGTTTTACCTAAGCTGGGGCATCCAGAGACGCTCACAGAGCATCAGAAGCTTCTGTTCTTGTTCTGTTGCTTTGGTCTGGAGGAGGTTTTGGTGTCATGGCTGTGATTTGTGATGTTTTGCAGCTGCCTCTGCCCAAACCCAACCCCATCCTCGTTGCCTATGGCAACATTACAGTAAGTAGACCAATGCTGGTGTGTTTGTGAGCGTCTGCTTGTAACAAAATTCTGACCGTTCCTGCAGCCATCCCGTTACGTGTTGGACGTCATCAAAAAGGTCCGGTCCAGGTAAGAGGATGTTCCTCAGACTCGACCTTCCCCGTGTTAGTTTGTTGACCTGCCGTCTCTGATGTGACCTGCAGCGAGCTGGAGGTCTCTCTGCTGGTGCTGCCCTTCCACTACGTCCCCGAGCTGCTGAAGCTGTTCAACAGCTATGTCCAGCAGGGCCTGGAGGTGGAGCTCGTCTGCCGCTGCCTGTTTTTCCTCCTCAAGTGAGTCAGCCTCGTCTCTGAATGGCTGTTTGAGGAAACGTTTCCTCTTCATCAGATAAAAACGTGTTATTTTAGTTTACAGAGGGATACATCTTTTTTTTTTTACTTTATGGTAAATAAGTTTTTTTTTCCAGGATCCATTTTGGTCAGATCAGCAGTAACCAGATGATGCTGTCCATCATAGACGACCTGCGGACAAACACACTCTGCAAAGTGTGTGAGATCAGAGTAAGTCACATTGGGCGACGGTGACACAGTAGTAAAGTGCTCGCCCCGTAATCGGAAGGTTGCAGGTTCGAGCCCCACTCAGTCTGTCGCTGTTGTGTCCTTGGGCAAGACACTTAACCCACGTTGCCTGCTGGTGGTGGTCTGAGGGACTGGTGGCGCCAGTGCTCGGCATCCTCGCCTCTGTCAGTGCGCCCCAGGGCAGCTGTGGCTACATTGTAGCTCATCCCCACCAGTGTGTGAATGTGTGTGTGAATGGGTGAATGACTGATTGTGTTGTAAAGCGCCTTGGGGGGTTCCAGGACTCTAGGAGGCGCTATATCAAATACAGGCCATTTACCATTTACACCTGCAGGGAGAACGGGTCCATCCATCCTAAGACATTCCCTCACCCCCTCCTCTGTTTCCAGGACGTGTTGGGCTTCAACAGCGCCGCCCTGCAGTTCCTCCAGCGGGAGATCGAGAGCAAAGAGGACGTGATGTTCTTCGCTGACGCCACGGGCCGATTGGAGGAGAAGAAGAAGAGGAGGAGGAAGAGGGAGAGAGCTGTTCTGACCGTGGCTTAAAATCTTCGTGTTTTTTTTTTTTTTTAGCCTGAACCTCCTGTTTCCTGCAGCCCTAACCCTGACAGGATGTAAATGTGTGTTCAACAGGCTTTATTTCTCTGATAAACTCAGCTTTAGTAAACAAACCATGTGTGATGGAGATTTTCTTTCAGGTGTAAAAGATTAATGTCAAAGCCCCGTTCATAATCAGCACTGACGGCGGACGGCTTTGGTTTAGGCTGCGTTCAGGATCAGAACCTGAGAGCCAGACCACCTGGGGGTCTCTAGAACCGGACCTGGGTCCTGCTAAGTCAGGGAGATAGCTTTACAGCTGCTCCGAGTCTGAGTGGATTTATTACCGAGTTCTGGCGGACGAGAACGTCTCCTAGCTCAGCTTTTCCTGTGAAACTCGCCTTCAGAAAGGGTTCACGCCCACATCAGACACTTCATTTTCTGCTAGTGTGTTTATTTACTGACCGCAGGGCACTTTCAGAATAATAAAACCCACCCTTTAAAACACCTCAGCTCACTGGTCGTGCTTTAATGTCACGGCAGACAAAAACTAAATGAACTGTTTTAAAAGAGCCGTAAAAGGGAAAGAAAGGAGAGGCGGCAAGGCTTTATGAGGCAGGATCTGGTCTCAAAGCTGTAAACGTCTCACCTACCAAAATTCAAAAATTCTTCATCACACACACACATGTGACCGGCGTCGGCACCCGTGAGTCCTTAAAAAGTCTTAAATTGGCTTTTCCAAATTTAAGGCCTTAAAAATCCTTAAAAATGACAAATAATCCTTAAACACAGTTTCCATATGTCTTAAATTACCAAAGACCCAATAAACAAGATTATTTTATTTCTATAAAATTTTGTGAATTTAGTTAGTGTTCAGCATTTTTTGTGTATGATGTTGGAGTAAGCGGAACCGTACACATTCAGCTGGTTGGGGAAGGGGGCTATTTTTAGATGAGCACATTAGCTGGTTAAGCTAGCGGGAGCTTGCGCCATGGAGAAGGGCAAGTTTAATGGTAAATCTAGGAGTTAAGATAGTTGCAGACGAAAAACAAAGAGAAGAAATCAATATGAAAGAAAAACTGATCAAATACAAAAAACTCTGAACCAATGGCTTAGCAGAGATCTTTCTATTTTTGGGTGAAATTTATTGACCAAGTCTGAGGGTGATTTATCCATGTCAATCCCTTTATATCGCTCCAAAAACAGTGAAAATATTAACACTGTTATATACAAATTTATATGGAGAAATAAAACCCATTATATAAAAAGATCCCAGTTAGTCAAAGAACATAAAAATGGAGGTATGAAATCTGGATTTTGAAGCAATGCTGGGAACATTTAAAACAAAGTGGCTGAAAGAATTTCTAATAAAGACAGATACAATTTGGTTTCATATTCCAAAAAACTGTCTTCAAGAAGTTTGGGGGGCTAAACTTTCTTTTGAAATGTGACTTTGAAATCACTTGCCTTTTAAATTATCTGAATTTCACAAACAAGTATTGCATTATTGGAAGATGGTATTTACCCATAACTTTACTCCTCATTGTGCCACCTTGTGGAAAAATCGAGTAATTGTTTCAAACAGAAAGTCTTTGTTTGACCAACAGTGGTTTGATCAAGGAATTATCTTTGTACACGATATTTTGGATAAAGATGGTGAAATACTACAGCTACAGAATTTTAAATACAAATTTAATAACATTCAATGTTCTCTTCAGGAATATAAGAAAGTATGTAAGGCTATACCCGTGATTTTGATACAAATGATAAAAAACACAATGCTCTTCTCTAATGTTCAAATAAAACTTCCTAATTTATTAATAGGAGAATTGAACATCACAGAAAGAAAATGTGAAAATAAATTTTTAAATGGAGCCTTTAAAAATATATATCTATCATGATTATGATAGAAAGATTAAAATAAAAATACCAGGAAATCCAATAATTGAAGAAAAACAATTAAAATTTATAAAATGGCCTATAATGCCCAAAGTAAAAGAAATGCAATTTAAAATTTTTAACAACTACTATCCATCAGCAGAGACACTGAGGAAGAGATTTGGTTTTGGAGTAGACCCTTGTGAATTCTGTAAGGGAAGCCCTGAAGGAACAGAACACTTATTTTTCAGCTGTCATACAAGTAAGAGGCTTTGGGAAGAAGTCCATTGTTGGTTAAGAAATAAAATAAGGGAACTTGATCGTTTTACAAATGAAGATATTCTTATTTACAATTCTGAATTAAAGGGGAATAATTCATTGTTAATTAACATTATTATTATTATGGGTAAATCCACAAAAGCAAATGGAAAAAACAACTGCCAAACATGAACTGTTTCACAAATGAATTTCATATGTTCTTATCCACTTTGACTCGTATAAAAATTCAAATGCAACTGCAAAAGCCATTTGTCATGCTGCAGAAAAATGTTTAATCTTGTAACAATGTTTTTACTTTGTGATATAAGTGCCTCTTTTTAAGTTTCTTATTTGTTTTTCTTTTATTGTTACTAAAGATGCCTTGTATGTTTCCATTATGTGTTGTTGTCTCACGAGAAATTGTAATAAGCATTTAATGATAATAATAAAAAAAAAGTTTAATGGTAACTGGATGGCTAATCCCACGTTCGCGACGTGGTTAGCACCGTTTCCAGGCAATAGCTGGAAATTATAGCTTAAATTAATTTTTAAAAACAGCTTAAATTTGGTCAAAGTGGCCTTAAAAAGTCTTACATTTGGCTCCTTAAACCTGCAGATACCCTGGTTCTAATCCTGAATTGGGATTAAAAGAGAGAGAAAAAAGTCGATCTGTATCTGAGCTTCATGTTAATCTGCTTTAAATGTGAAATTTAATCTGTAATGAGAAAATCTCACTTCTGTCTTGTTCCAGGGACCCTGGTCTTGACATGAGTCAGTTAATGCAACTTTTCAGCAACATCAAGCCACTTCACACGCGTTTCCTCACTAGGTGGCAGCCTCACCCTTTGTGTGTCAGACGGGTCCAGGGTCAGCACTTCCGCACCTGCTGTGGGGCTCAGCTTTTTTTTTTTTTGCAGAAAAGCATATTTACATCACAAATAAGGCAAACATGCCAATGTATTCAGATGAGAATCGAACAGTCAGTGAAAAGGGGGAGGACAAAGAAAAAAAAACAGTGCAAGGGACCACTACACAGTTCCAGGAAGTCTACACAACAGTCTATACATATCTTCATAGCTGTTAGTATTGATACATTTAAGGGATCTTAGATACAATCTAAAATCATGTACAAATGCATTAAACACAGGGGGTGATTTCAGTATTTTTTGTTTTTGTATGAAGAATTTTGCCAGACAGAGAAGTAGATTGTAGCAGAGTTCTTGGTTGTTTGTTTGAAGGAGAGTTCCAAAGGTGACGACATCTCTTGAAATGGGACATGGGATTCCACTCTGAGGTTGAATCCAGTTTTCAAAACAGTTCCAAAACGTCCGTGTCTTGTTGCATTCAAAGAAAATATGATCAGTTGTTTCAACATCCTTCCCACAAAAGGAACATGAGTTATCATCAATGTTAAAACGTTTTCTGAGAAGTTCCTTTGAGGGATAGACATTGTTTAAAATTTTAAAATGTGTTTCTTTGACTTTAGGTTGAACAGGAAGTTTTAAATAAAGAGTCCTTAGTTTAATAATGGAGCTTTTACCAAATTTGTAAATTATGTTGTTCTTGTTGACTTTACAAGGGTATAGTTGATCAGTAAAACACCGTCTAATAAATTGGTCGGTACACTTTTTATCCATAAGGGGAATACCTTGGATGGAGATAGAACCATACTGTGGATTTATAGGTTGGTGTTGAATAATGTTTCTGTACTGGAAGACCACCCCTTTAGGAAGCGCTATTAATAATTTTATAAAATCAGATTTAGGAGGGCTAAAGTTATATTTAAGACAAAATTCACCGTACCCTAGTAGTTCACCATTATCTTTCATCAAGTGTACAACAGACCAAATTTTCCTATTCATCCAATCTTCATAAAATAGCTACCTATTACGGCATAATACATATTGTTCCAAATTATAGAAGAGTGAGGGGAATAATTATGTACATACAACAACTTCCAATACATTAGTACTTGTTTGTGGAACTCTGATAATTTTGTGGGCAGTTCGTTTATATCAAAATCTGACAACAGTAAAATTTTTAGACCACCCATTTTGTTAAATATATGACTTGGGATAGAATACCAGAAAGCGTTCGGATTCTTGAGCCATAGTTTTAGCCAATTAATTTTGAGTGTTCGAATTTGATGGGAATGTTACAAATTTCTTTTAGAGGGGAGTCATGAATAGCCAATAGTTCGCATTTTTTCAAATTTAGCTTAAGCCCACATGCTGCAGAGAATAGCTTTATTTTATCAATAGCAATAGGAATTTGTTTATATTCTTTTGAGAAAAGCGTGGTGTCATCCGCTAATTGACTTATGATCAACTCTGTGCCAAGGACGTTTAACTTTTTTAGATCCACACAGTTTTTCAAGTAGATTGCTAACATTTCACTAACTAATATGAAAAGGCAAGGAGAAATTTGGGCAGCCTTGTGGTATGCCCACAGAGACATTGAACCTGGGGGTGGAACCTCTGGGTAATGAAACACAGCTGCTGATATTCCGATACAAACCTCTGGTTAGATTAGTAAACTTAACTCCAAAGCCAAGGTGTTCTAGAACTGAGAAGATAAATTGGTGTTCCACTGAATCGAATGCTTTATAGAAATCTAAAAATAGTATGAAACCGTCATCATTTATCATATCACTGTATTCAATAATATCCATTACCAGTCTTATATTGTTGTGAATAGATCTTCCTTTTAAAAAACCCGACTATGTTTCCGAAACAATATCTGAAATTCCAGATTGAAGACGTATCTTGAAAATGTAAGTCAGAAGTTTATAATCTGTATTTCTTAGGGTAATTGGTCTTCTGTTTTCAATAATCCTATGGTCTTTATCTGCTTTTGGAATTGATATTATTACACCGTGTCGCATTGTAGGAGGGAGATCGCAGGAATCAAAAATCTCTGAGAAAACACCCAACAGTAAATCTTTTATTTCTTCCCAGAAATGATGGTAGAAGTTGGCTGTAAGTCCATCTGAAGCGGGAGCTTTGTTCAGGGATAGCAGCTTTGTCCAACTCTAAGCTTGTTATACTGTCATCACATAAAAGTCTGAAGTCATCATTGATTTTAGGAATATGCATTTCAATACTGTTCAGGAAGTTATTACAATTTTCTTCAGAGAATTTTGAGAAATACAAATTGTCATAAAATGTAAGAATTTCCTTTGAAATTATCTTGTCATACGTAACTTCTATATTATTTATCAATGTTGATTTTATACTGTTCTGTTTTTGTCTCCTTTTTCCAGATTACAGAAGTATGCATTATTCTTTTCACCCTCCTCAATCCACTTTGCCCTGGACCTAATAAATGCACCTTTTTCTTTTTGAGTATACATTTCATCTAAAGTGGATTGAAGATTCCAAATCTTTTGTTTGTCATCCTCCGTAGGGCTAGAATTACTGCAGTAAAAATTAAATTATTTAACAAGATCTATCTCTTTCTTCTGAGATTCTCTTAAAATTGTTTTGCTAAATGAGATAGAAAATTGTCTAACTTTATATTTGAAAAATTCCCATTTCCGTACTGAAGTGTCTAGTTCTTCTGACGTAATAACACCTGACAGAATGGATCGTATCCTGTCACAATAAGAGTCATAATTTAGTAGAGTGGAGTTAAATTTCCAATATTTAGTTGTCCCCCGAGTGGAAACCTTTGGTTTTAATTGTAGATAAATAAGACAGTGATCTGTCAGAGGTGCAGCGGAGATATCAGTATTGATCTCATATGATAGTAAATCATTAGCCACAAGCCAGTGGTCAATTCTGGATTTATAATTTGTGTTGAACCATGTGAATCTAATTGTATTTGGGTTAAGATGAAGCCAAGCATCCACTAAATTCTGTTCATAGCAAAAGTTATTAAAGATGGAGTTTGGGTGACTTGAGGAATATTTGGAGGGCCATTTATCCAAAAAATCATCCTGAACCATTAATGTCTCCCTCCACCAACAATGACACTGTTGGTGGAGTATGATACTTTAAGATGCTCAAGCTGTGAGGCTATTACTTCTAACAGTAGTTTATTTCGGTGTATAGTATTGTACCCATACAGATTTGTTAAAATAAAATTTGCATGATCAATATCAATAACAAGGATTAACCAGTGACCATGTTCATCTTTGTGTTGAGCGACAACTTGGCCCTGGAAGTGTTTTAGTAAAACAGCGACCCCTGCTGATCTCAAAATGCCGTGGCAGAAGTACGCTCCGTCGCCCCACTGTTTAGACCAAAAAGTGTTGTCCTCAGGCTTGGAGTGAGTTTCTTGTAATAATACTATATTAGCAGTTTTCCCATTGCAAAACAGGAAAATACTTTTCCTTTTAGTTATGTTTCTTAATCTCCTTGCATTAACTGAAATTAAAGAAAGGTTGCTTTTCAAAAACATGTAACACAAATAATAACAGAACAAATTATGTGCGTGTTACCTTAGAAGAATGTAACAAGTAGCAGAACACTGAGATAAAAATGAACATTTTAACTCACATATAGGGATTTAAAACCCATTTCCAGCGCTAATTAAGGAGTTATCTTTTGACCGTTGATGTATGCATGACGACCTCTGTAGATCGCCTTCAGCCCCGGCTGGCAATGGTGAGAGTGTTTTGTTTTAAATCGCCTCGGAGCTCTTCAATTGAATTTTTGAGACTTTCAACTGCAGCCAAAATGACACTTGCTTCAGCACTGATAGCAGCCTCTTCATGTCCTCTTTGTTTTTTTAAGGGCAGTGCAGCTTTACCTGGTGAAGTTAAGAGATTCTTGGTCCCCCTCAAATTGGTCTCCATAGCCTCTTGGCTCGCGTAGTCCTGGGGTAGCAAGGCTTTGATAGCTTTACCGTTAGCTTTGCTGTTAGCCATTCTTCAGCATGCAACCGGAGTAACTTCCAAAGTGTTCCAGTGACAGTCAAAGGAGCGTTTGAGAGTAGTTCTTGCTTTGGAAATAGGTATTAGGTAGTTTTGTGAGTTACATAGAGCTACATCTGCTATAAATTCAGGGTTAGCTACTCAGAGCACGGTACTTCTCGGCTGCCCGCTCCACCATCTTCCGTCGGTACCCGCTGTGGGGCTCAGCTGACGAAGGAAGTCAGAGCAGAGCCCCGGATGTTTAGCTGACCCCAGGTCAGAGTCACAGGAAGCTGAAATCCACATGCGGCCTTAAACAGCTCCGGTCCTCCAGCTCCACGTGTGTGCTGGTGAAATCCGGCTCTTACCTGGAGCGTCTGACTCAGAGCAACACGAGCTGACGGAGTGCCGTGTTCCCAATCCTACCAATCAGCATTCGTAGAAGTAAAGCCACTAATTAGACTCCACTCTGATGGGCAGGAGATTGTGTTTCAGTTGTGGTTTACATTTCTGTAGTTGGTGTGTGTGATCGTCGTTGTGCAGTGTGTGTGACTGGCCAGTGATGCGATCTGAGCTATAAATGTGTGTGAGCCGTAACTCAGAGGGATGCTGGTGGCAGCCGAGGCCTCGTTTTACCGCTGCTCCTAAACAGACCGTCCAAGTGGAGCAACACCACAACCCAGGAATGTGTGGCATTTACAGATATCATAGCTGGCCCTCGGCCCGGAGGCATGCTGCAGCCCTAACCTGGTGTTTGTGGTTGATTTTTAGCAGGTATCGTCAGTCAGGCTGGCTCTGAATGGATACGTCCTTTTAAGATTGTTTTATAGTTTTTAATTATGAAAATTTAAGTAAACATGCAAATAACATAAACTCAGGCTGAAAGCAGTCAAAGGCCAAATATAAGTCTAGCAAAAGGGGCGGGGCCAGATGTACCTGCCACAGGATAAATATTATGGAGCTTAAAGAGCAAGTCACTCCAAATAAACATTTTTTTTTGCTGATAAACTATATAAATGAGAGTCTGATTGTGCTGTAGACACGTGTAGTCAATAATTCGGCACTTTAGTGCATCTTAGTTAAAATTTAAATTTTCCGTGGGATTTCCGTCTTCAGGTAAAAACTCTGCACTGCATTTGAATATAAATCTGCCATCACTATTGGCTAAGAGGTACCCTATGATGTTAGATGGTACATTATGATGTCACAATGTCGTGAGTGTGTGTATTTGTTAGCGGCTCCACCCTCTCGGTCTGCAAGGCAACAGCATTTGTTGCGTTTTTCAAACAGGAAGTGGGAGTTGAGTAAGAATCTAGTAGGGGGTGACTTACTCTTTAAGGTGGGCAATAAAATGCAGCGTCTTGTCTGACCGGATTTAGCATGCTGATATAATTCAGCTGAGGTGGTCGACCCCAGAAATGAATTAGTTGTTGATCTTTAACCTTGAGGCGAGCAGAGACAAAAATACTTTATAATTTGAATCATCTTTATTGTGTTTGTAAAATAATAAATCTAATATTTGATGTCAACAGCATCTGATGATCACAGAGAGAGGAGGCATATGAAAGGAAAGGTATATTTACAGGCAGTAAATCAAAACCTTTACTTGGTAAATACGTATGTTTAGAATAAACTTGTTCTGTGATGAGATTGGGCCATGTTCGTGCTCGGTTTGTTTTTAAAGAGCAAGTCACCCCTACCAGATTCTTACTCAACTCCCACTTCCTGTTTGAAAAATGCAACAAATGCTGTTGCCTAGCAGACCGAGAGGGTGGAGCCGCTAACAAATACACACACACACACACACACACACACACACACACACACACACACACACACACACACACACACACACACACACACACACACACACACACACACACACACACACACACACACACACACACACACACACACACACACACACACATAATTGTGACATCATAATGTACCATCTGACAACATAGTGTACCTCTTAGCCAGTAGCGACGGCAGATTTAAATTCAAATGCAGTGCAGAGTTTTTGCCTGACGACGGTGCATCGCTGACAGTTTCAGGCAGAATATTTAAATTTTAACTAAGATGCACTAAAGTGCCGAATTATTGAATACACGTGTCTGCAGCACGATCAGACACTCATTTATATAGTTTATTAGCAAAAAACTGTTCATTTGGAGTGACTTGCTCTTTAAATGGATGCTAGCTTTAACCTGCAACATTAGGAGTATTTTATTTCATTTATTTTTATGTTTAGCAGTAATATTAGTAATAATATTTAAGGTTTCCCACTGGCACATTTTATTCTGACTGGTTTTGTTGATGTAATCAGTCAGACCGAACAGGTTCACCCATCACACAAGCCATCCATCTGCCTCTCAGCCCACCAGTCATTCCAGTGACAGGCCTGGTGTTAAATCTGTGTCCAGCAGTGTGGCGCTGAGGGCACTTGTCAGGATAACCCTCATGCGCTCCGGGGGAAAGAGTGATACTGAGGAGGCCGATGTCCAGTGCAGACCCAAGTGCATCTATTTACATGTTTTACAAATTAAAAACTAGGCAGCAAAAATCCATGCATGCCGCTCCATCCATCTCTCAACCCTCTCCAACAAACACAGAGCTGTATTTATAACAGGCGTGACTAATTGGACTGATCGTAAAACCCAGACACAGGTAAGTACAAAAATACAACCTTTCAATATTCTTAAATTATCCTTAAATCATCATCTATAAGATTTCTTTAATAAACTACAATACAAAAATAGAAATATCCTTAATCAATCCTAAAAACATTCAGTGAAACTCATTGGCGGGTTTAAACAGGGGCTCACAGGGGCCTGGGCCCCTATATAACTGGCCCTGGCCCCTGTTATGGCTCCTGTGCTGAAGAGATCGGATCCCCCCCCCCCCCCGCGCTGCCTCGGAAACGGGAACTAATGCGCTGCAGCGTTTCACACGGAGCCTTTAGAGCGTAGCAGACTCTGTGGACAGAATTGTTTACCCGGTGGTTTTTTGAATAAAAGATTAAAAATAGTCCAAATGGGACCGAAGAAATTCTTGAGGACGACTAACGGAAAAGATGCTAAAAGATGAAGGTAAGCAATAGTTTATTTTCCTGACATCAGTGTTTTGATCGTAGTTGTGCATTTCTGTCATTTACTCTTAAGTTCCTAACTGAGTCTATCCACAGTTAATACTGATTTGTTTTTCCTTTGTAACATTAACTGTAAAATAAAAATGAAGTTGCTGCATTTTAAGCCTTAGACACGTTGAGATTGGATCACAGAATTCCCTGGAAAATTTGGTCTAGAACCGCCCCTGGTGAAACTAATCTGCATTCCTAGAGCAATTTCACAGCTCATCCCTCCTATTCCTCCTGAATGGAATGCTTCGGAACCTTCTTTAGGTGCTCCTGCTCCCCGGGGATTCTTTTAGCTGGAACACCTCCAGAAGCACAAAGGAAACAGGTAAGTACAAACACATTTACCATTTTAAATCTTCAGTACTCATACCAACTCTTCTTCTTACAGGTCTAAACTCGTCACCCTTTTTAAATAAACATTAAAACAATTGTTATTGTGTCTGGTTTCATTTATCCTACTAAACCACAACAAACGCCTGTGTGATGGATGCTACATTACAGGCGCTCATGAATGAGTCCATACCTGCCCTCTGAGATGTGAGGAGACAACGCAACCTGATGGGATGCTGCTGCTGCAGGAGCTGGGGGGAGGGAGCTGACGTCCAGGCAGGCCACTGAGCCATGAGGTGATGGACACACACACACACACACACACACACACACACACACACACACACACACACACACACACACACACACACACACACACACACACACGGGAATGTTCTCTTTCCGTGTCGTTCTTCCATTCCTTAAACCGTTCTCCAACATTTCACTGTTTAATCCTTGAAGTTGGTCCTTCTGACCACATTTATACTAATAAAAGATTCCAGTAACACAACCAGTGGTTTTACTGGAAACAGCTTTTCTTTAAAGGTGCTAAAACTGGAGTTAGAGATTTGTTTCCACCTGTGTTCTGGCTCTGGATCAACCTCATCCACATACTGACCAGGAGGAAAAAACACTTTCATCCGGAGCTACAGACGGGCTCAAGGAGACCAAAGACCAGTGAAAACCAGTGAAAATGTTTAAGTGCCATGATTAAAACCCCAGAGTTAGTTTCCCTTTAGCTTTGTTTATTAATCCTGCTTAAAGTGTGTGACTCCCTTTTTACGTTTAGAACAGTGTTTCTTAAGCAGACTGGTGTCCCTGTGACCTGTGCAGATAAACTGTCTCCCTACTCTGTGATCCCCTTATGTCCAGAAAGGCTAATTTTTCACCTACATATTGACCTACATGCCACCGGTCATCTGCAGACATAATTCCATTCTCTGAAGTGGATTTTACATCCTATCTTGAGCAAGCCAGAAGATTCTGCAGTCCTTGTTGACGTTTCAGGGGGAACAAGATGTCAGCCTATGTTCCCAAACAAATTTTGCTTCTTTTGATAAGACTGCAGGATTGCACACTCTCATGAAAGAAGAACTTTTATAACTCATAAGTTAAATAATCATTAAATAATAATATGGTTGAATGAACAAGTGAGGAGAGTCCAATCGATAGTTGAATCTCAGATTGAGGAGGAGCAATGTGGTTTTTGTCCTGGCCGTGGAACTGTGGACCAGCTCTATACCCTTGCAAGGGTGATGGAGGGGGCATGGGAGTTTGCCCAACCAATCCACATGTGTTTTGTGGATTTGGAGAAGGCTTATGACCGTGTACCCAGGGGCACCCTGTGGGGGACGCTCCAGGAGTATGGGGTGGGTGGCTTTCTGTTAAGGGCCATTCAGTCCCTTTACCAGAGGAGCGCGAGTTTGGTCCGCATAGCCGGTAGTAAGTCGGACCTGTTCCCGGTGAGGGTTGGGCTCCGCCAGGGCTGCCCTTGGTCACCGGTTCTGTTCATTACCTTTATGGACAGAATTTCTAGGCGCAGCCGTGGTGTGGAGTGTGTCGAGTTTGGTGGCAGGAGAATCTCGTCTCTGCTTTTTGCGGATGATGTGATCCTTCTAGCTTCATCCAGTTCTGACCTTCAGCTCTTGCTGGGTAGGTTCGCGGCCGAGTGTGAAGCGGCTGGGATGAGGATCAGCACCTCCAAATCTGAGACCATGGTTCTCGACCGGGAAAGGGTGGCTTGCAGGAAATATCTAGAAGAAAGTTCTACAGAAAGTAGCTAAGGGTCCTCAGAAATGTAGCTAGCTTTGTCACTAGGCGTTAGGAACAGCGACAAAGTGGCACTATACCTCTCTCTCTGCTGCTAAAGCTACGGATAGCAAATGCTACGGGCTATGCCTGAGCGTGAACGCGCATGAAGCAGCCTGCTCGACCCGAGCAGCTCTCTTTTTCTGTGATTTTACAGAAAAACAGGCAATCACAGTAAAAATGCCAGGGCTCATTCTACAGGACCAGGGCATTGCAGGAGAATGTATGAAGAAGAAATTTATTATTTCCATACATGTTTTGGCTGTCAAACTTCCATAATGTCCCTTTAACTTGTCATGTTTTTAATTTGTTTAGAAAATAAATTTCTTACCTTTTATGAACCTGACTGTCTGAATTAATACGAAGTGTGTCTGATCCTTGAAAAAGCAAAGAATCCTATAATCTTCTGATTAAACATTCAAAGACCAAGCAGGTCGATAGAATATCACATCTTATTGGTCATTACTAAAGATAATATATTAAGCTTAAAAGCACCATATTTACCCCTTCTACACCCTACAGAAATTATCACATAGGATCAAACACTTACCAGGAGGGATGTTAAGTTTGATGCAAAGACGCAGTTTAGTGTTGGCTTTCTGTTTGTGGAAAACCAAACTGGTCTTTAGGGCTTTACAACCAGTAAAGCCTGGGACACACAGAAGACAGATGTGCTGCACCACCGAAGCGCCGCGGTTTTTGGAAGTCAAATGGTCGCGCCGGGCTTGCTAGGCCACTGAACGCAATAGTAACAACGGGACTTGAGAACAGGAAGCGGAAGGTGACTTTTGTTTATATGTGATCAGACTTGCAGTCGTGTTTTGTGAGACTCTTAATTCACAAAAAATGGTTAAGTATGCTATTTATTATAATATTTTAAGATCAATAGTACTTTAAAGTAATCAATACTGTAAACAAGTAGCATTTATAAGCTCCTTTTCCATGTTGTGGCGGTTGGGTTCGTGCCAGAGCCGTTCCACATAGTAAGGTCTGTTCTGAAGTATTCTAAGATGTTGTAAACAGCCGCACCACGGCGCTTGAAACAGAACTAGCACCTGTCTTCAGCGCCGTTTCATGGACCGGCATTCTGGGATGTGGCGTTGTGCTCCCTGTGCAGCCACTCAGCAACTATAACGGCTTCTTTTTCAGATGATGGCGCGGGCGTGACATGGCGCAGCGCATCTGTCTTCTGTGCGCCCCAGACTTTAGGATCCAGTTCTATCATCAGCGCTGGTTTAGCACCACAACCGTTTTCTGCATTTACACAGTTGCTATTTTACAAAAATCAGTCTAAATTCAGCATTAAATTATTATTCCAAGTGCTGCTGCTCGTTAGCTCTGTCGCTAAGAAAAGAACAAACTCAAAAGACAAAGAAGAGAACAGAATTTTAAAAGCTAAGTTAAAGGGTGGTAATGTAGCTGTATCACTAGCTGTGATAAAGAATCCCTAGTTCTCCAAACTGAGGCTGTTTGGTCATAACATTATCACAGGAAACATTTAACAGTTTTAAGAGCTTCAGGGCTGCAAATTCTAATTAGCAATTGAGCTAACACTGGGATATTTCCATTGATGCTCCAGCTGACGTGTTGATTTAAATGCATCGTCTTAATTAAGTAAACAAATAAATTAAATAAAAATGTTACTTTGAAATCTGAATCACCTCATTAAAAATTCCTCCAGATCAGCAATAAATATATTAGCCAATAAAAAAAGCCTTTTATCTGTGACAAAGTTCTCATGTGGAGGAGGCTGGCAGCCGCCTCTCGGAAGTGAGAAACATGTTTTAATAACCGGAGTCTGAAGGGATCAGGGGAGGGGAACACACACACACACACACACACACACACACACACACACACACACACACACACACACACACACACACACACACACACACACACACACACACACACACACACACACACACACACACACACAGCTGATGTAATTAGTGATTTTAGTGCTCTGCACTTCATATTACAAGTCATAAACAGACATTCAATACTCAGGTCTGAGAGAGCTGTTTGTTCTGGGGTTTTATCGTCCACGCAGGACCCCTCTGTGTTTATTCTCCCAGAACAATAATGTCCCTATGCTCCTGCTCTGGAATGCTGTCCATTTGTCCAATTTAACACAGAAAATAAATACAAAAACCGAGTTCACTATTACGGCTAAATCTTTTTTTCCCCTTCTAATTCTCCCCATAAACGGTTTTAACAGTGCTGCTCTGCAGGAGGATTTATAGGGTGGTGCTGGCTGCTGGACAGAACGACATGCTGGAAACTGCTTGGAGAAGATTAATCTGTGTTGTTATTCTAATACAGCGAGGTATAGATGTGGATTAGTGCTGCAGATTGTAGGAATATTGGACAGGTAGGTCAAAATCAGTTTGCGCGTAAAGAATCAATCAGTGTGATTCAGAGATCCCTAACCAGGTCTGCAGAAGTTGGCTTAGGATCTTCAATCAAATGTGTCTTATATTTGTGCCACTCCAAAAGTAGGACAGCAGAGCTGCCAAAACCTTGTGGTCACTATTAGAGCTGTGATTTATGAACAGGAAACTGACCCACAGTCCTGACATACATGCAATTTCCTGTGTTGGACACCTAATTTAATCCCGTCAAAAAAAAAAGAAAAGAAAAGAAAAATAAAAATTAAAGCAAGGATGAAAGCAGAATATATCAGTATACTTATGGTGCAGCTTTAACATGTGTCATTGTAAAAGGTAATCATAAATACTACATTACTCCCTGTAGAGGGCTCCCTGAAGGGCCTCTATTCAGAGAAATGGAGTGCACATGACTGATGAGCTAAGACCGATGAGCTAACAGCTAGTCATAGCACAACGTGGATTTTTGCTGTTCCAAAACAGCAAAGCAACTTTTAGTTTTAAGTTGTCAGGAATTAACATGGAACAGCATAATTATTTACAAGACAAAAATCTCCAACACCAGTAAATGTAGAGTTCCCAGAGCACCCAGGGGTCGAGTTACTGATGTAACGTGACGGAGGTGCCATTCCACCGAAGGTTATTTACCCTCTCTCCTCAGATGTCTCTGACACAGTATTAATCTGCATGAGACTGCCCCAAGGTCATGCATTTGCTTCTAAACTGCTTCCTTTCCAGCTCAAGAGAAGAATGAAGACAAAGGACTCTTTCCTTTTAATAAATCAAAGAACTCTATTTTTAATAAAGCTAATCAAACAAAATGTTAGACAATAATATAATGTTGACCAATCTGTGAAATGACAAAGTTATGATTAGAATGCTTTCATAAGTAATATGACTTTAGTCTAGCTGCACTAGACACCCTGATCACACGTAATGTAAACGCATGACACATTGCTTTTACTCGTCCAATCGGAACCTTCCTTTCTGAAGCGTGGCATAGTCTCTGTGGTGTTTATAAATCTGCAAACTTTGATTCGTCCATAAATCAAAACATCCAGATTAATAAAACCAGTCCCCACGCCATCTTAGTTCAGTTCTCTGCAGTTCACCGCATGCTAAGAGAAGTATCGGAACGGCCACCCGGACTTCCTTTTTAAGCAAAGAACCAACAAGCTGAATAAAATCTGTTGCACTTTACCAACCAAGTAACGGTTCCTTTCAGAATAAAAGCTGAACTCACTGACCCTCCGGGTCCATCTGACACTGTCAAC
Source organism: Nothobranchius furzeri (assembly GCF_043380555.1). Lineage (NCBI taxonomy): Eukaryota > Metazoa > Chordata > Actinopteri > Cyprinodontiformes > Nothobranchiidae > Nothobranchius > Nothobranchius furzeri. The sequence goes on along the minus strand of NC_091754.1, from coordinate 33,773,747 downwards.
CAGCTGTCGCTTTTTACCTGGAGACAATCCAAAGACTAGTCTGTTGTACTGCTGACGCTGTTTCATCGGCTCCGGTACCGAAAGGGGGGTCCAAAGACCTGGCATTCTGGATCTGTACAAAGGCCTCATCCTGAAGGGTATATGTGGAGCGACAACATGGCGTCTTATGTGTTTATAAAATTCCGATCATAGCTTAAGAGCAAAACCTCATACCATCATTCAGACTTGCTTCTCCGGATACAAGAGTTCTGATTACAACATCACTCACACATACACCATCCATCTCACGTCTCATTTACACCATGATCCATTCATCATTTAGAGTTTGAGTTAGTCTTGTTTAAAATTGTTTAAATTGTTTAGAAATAAATCTTCTTAAACGTTTTAAAGGTGACTCTCTCTTCTCTTGTCTCTCACTTAATACAAGTGTTACATAATCCCTGCAATAAAAAGTTCCAATCTTCTGGTTAAAATAACCCAACGGTCCGTAAGATGGATTTCATATTTACTGTGGAATCTTATGTCTCACGGGTCCTTAATTAGATGTAAATTAACTCCTTTACACTGATATTTCTGCAGAAATATCTGTGTAATGAAAACTTAAAAGCATGGAAAAGGTCTATGAAATATCTAGTGATGCACCAGCACACTTAGTGTAGCAGTTAGCTTATCAGTCATGTAGTACGTGAACTCGATTTCTCCTAACTGAGGCACACATTTATTATATTTATCCATCTTGATTTAAAATGACAAACGTCTAAACATTGAGAAACAATGAAAGGGAAGCAACGAAACCCTTTAAAACACCTGTTTTTGAAAACCCACCCGTTTAAAATGGTCTGATTCTTGCTTTTGAACCATCTTTGTTTCACCACAGGCACCAGGGTGAATTCCTCAGTGGTTAAAAGCCCAAACAGAGCCAATTATCAGAGTCTGCCAAACATCCTCCAGGGCATCAGCCCAGATCTGATCAGTAGCCTAAGCCTTGTGTTTGGTCTAACATTGGATCAAGGTGTCAAAACCACGGTGGACCCAGTCAGAGGAAGCAGGGAATCAGACAAAAAGGACAAACAATTTAAGGAATGCCTGTGAAGTCCTGCTGGTGGTAAAGCCTCACATCTGGGTGAGGTCTGACACTGAAAGGGCAAAGATCAATGACTGTTTTAAGCCTTTAGCAAGGGCATGGTTATTAGTTTGGAGCAGGAAGCCAGCATGTTATGATCCAGTTAAAACCCATGATTGAGTTATAAAATATGGAGGGCGAACCACTGCAGGAATAGTCACAGAAGTTTCTTACCTACTGGAGCTCATAATGACATGAGTCTTGAATGGTGTGGGACAAAACATCCAAGTTTTGTTCGCTCTGATTCACTCACGAGCGAAAAGTTGGAATAAAATTAAATGAAGTGAAACAGAACATCTAAAGGACCAGGTGAAAAATCCAGGGTCAGGTCGAAGGCAGCCTAAGCAGGGAAGCCCAGGCTTCCATCTCCCCAGCCACTTGGGCCAGCTCCTGGGGAAATCTCAAGGAGTTCCCTGGCCAGCTGAGAAACAGAGTCCCTCCAGCGTGTCCTGGGTTGTTCTTGAGGTCTCCTCTTGGCTGGATGTGCCCGGAAAACCTCACCAGGGAGGCGTCCAGGAGGCATCCTGGCCAGATGAATGAGCACGTGATAAATACTTGATTAAACTGGAGGTGTTTTGCTTCCATATTGCTGCGCTGTCTGAACAGATGTGATGTGCAACAAAAACAAATAAAAACACAATGCACGTGTAAAACAATCGTCTTTTACGAGAAATGATGGCGACAGTGGGCTGGTAGATCTTCCCTGGAACTGGACATACTTCTACAGATAATGTGAGGAGCGCCATCATCTGGGTGGAGCTCAAAGTAAAGCTGCTGCTTCTCCACATCAACAGAATTCTGTTGAGGTGGTTCTGACATTGATTAGGATGCCTCCCGGTTCCCCCCTTCTGGATGAGGGGAGGATAGAAGAGCTTCTTAAAGAAGAAGTAACAGGTCTGTGAGGGCCAGAATTCTCGTCTATATAGCTCCGGATGTCATGTGACTCTCAGAGAGTAGACGCCATGTTGGCAGGCAACAAATGTAAACAAAATGAACGGGATCGGCTTGGATTTTACTTCGTCGGAGTTTACTTTACACTTTAAAACCGAATAAATTGTTTTATATAGTCAGAAATTAAATAGACTAAACATCTCCGACCCTTGCCATGCCCCTGGGATACTTTTTAAAAACGCCAGAAGCTGTCGGAGCGGACTTTTTACTGGACCTGGCCGGGGAACCCCTTGGGATTACCCCAGAGGAGCTGGCCCAAGTGGCTGGGGAGAGGGAAGTCTGGGCCTCTCGACTTAGGCTACTGCCCCCGCAACCCGAGTCTGGATAAGCGGATGAAAATGGATGAATGGACAAATAACATAGATTTACATGTAATAAGTTTAAATAGAGTGCTGTGCTGTTTGAATGTATAAACTGAACGCCAAGAGAAATCACTAGTTTGATTGTTTTCCGTGAATAAAATAAATATGTCAGGCAGGAGCGTCTCAGGATCTGTCTGAGATCTGTCTCGGTGAGACAGATAATAGCAATCCAAAGTGCTTTTTATGTGTGATCTGACAATTGATCAACCATTGCTTAAAAATTAAATCCAGCTTAGCCGGTTAATTGCTGTGATCATAAAACACGTAAACGGCAGCATGCAGAAATCACGAGGCAACGTTTTACGTGATATTTACTTGTTGCTATGAGTAATAAGACAGAAAAAGCAATGCCAAAATAAGTTTAGGAAGCCCACTAAGAATTGTAATAAAAGCATTTAAAATAAATACCATATACAGTTGAGGAAACGTTGGTTTAAGTACCTGATATGAAGTGGTCGCTGCATAAGCGAAAACCTTTACTCTCGGGATCCCACAGTTTCATTTTAGCCCGGTCACTAGCGCGTTTTATTACAATGATCCAATGTTTGCGGCGTTTCGGATCTTGGGGAATCCTGTAGATGGCTCATTCCTTATGTCGTCCGCGTCTGTTCTGCATCCTGGGGCACAACAGGAATCTACCATATTTCCCGTTTGATTGAGTTTTCTGACAATAACAAATAGTCCAGCTGCGGGCTTCTGCCTGCCAATATGGCGCCGTTTTGATTTGAACTGTTGCATGCCGGGAGAAGTGACGTCTACTCCCGGAGCTCTATTGGTACAGTAGGTGTTAAATAGTTACTTCCTGCACCATTATACAAATAAATTCTGTTTATTTAGGCAGTGTGCATCTGTGTGAGGTGAGCAGAGTATGAAACAGCTGCTTGGAAATGACCAAATTCAAATATCTTTAGAGACACAAAATATTTTGCAGAAAATAATCAATTAAATCAAAATATAAAAACATGACATCTGTTTCAACTGGCTACATAAATTACTGCTGATACCACTGGGTGTCGAACCCATGTCAGCACATGGCAAAACTAAGATGGCAGACACACGCCTTAAACAGTGGAGTGTATAGCCAAAAAAGCACCTAACTAGCCGATTCCCAACGCTTCGGAAACAAACTCTTGGTCACCCAGGGTCATGTTTTGACGATTCGGGTGTGAGAACGTGTTGGTTGAACTAGCCTAAAACTTGGATTATACTTGACGCATTTACTTTCCGCTTGGTGATGCGGCTCGCGGATGGAACGCGCTTCACAACTTGCAGAGTTTATGGTTCATGCGGCTTGTCTCTGCGGTGAGCCAATATTCTCCCAAACTGAACGGAGCAGCATGGAGCTCTACGGCATGCATCCAACACGACACCACAGTAGAATTAAAAATTACTGTTTACAACATGGCATTCCAGCATTTTTAAACAGCGTCCTCATCTTTTCCCACAGTGTGAGCTATTTCTCTCCAAGAATTATTAACAACAATTTGATCACTGTGATCTTTGAGAGCTGAATCATACAAATGTCTGTATTTACGAACCTCTGCCATACTAGTTCATGCAAGTCCACCATGTTTTTCTGCGTCCGACTTAGAAAATTTCCTAGGTGTGCGGTGCGGAAATTTTGGGCTGTGCGGAGGCGCAGTGGAGGGGCGTGGTTGCTAAAATGACGCAATTTTGCTGCGCGGAGCTGTGCGAACCTCACGGATGCGTCAAGCATAAACCAACCCTAAGATGCTGTTGTAGGCATGTTTTGTCAGCGTGCACATGGGAAAAGTTTCACTGAAACAAACCGTTTTATTTCTGGGTATTTTATTTATTAACATTTTGCAGGGAGAATTAACCCCTTGAGAACATCTCGTTTTAGAGGGGGTCCTCCACAATGTCATGACAGAATAAAGATTAAGACAGTGGAGCAACAATCAAATCAAAAGGAAAAATACAAAATACAGCGACAGACACATCACACATACACACCGGCTCACAATGCTCAACCCCACCCGCCCAGCACAAACCCCACGACAGAAAAGATAGAAAACAACCACGACTTTATACAACAAACAAACATTTTTTGTAACATATGCAAGTGTTCCGAAGGTGATCAGCAATGCCCTTTGGAATGTATTAATTGATGAAATTGAGCGGATAGATAAGGGGAGATTATTCTTGTCATGCGGTGCTTTGTAATAGAAGGCATATTCCCCAACCTGCTCATTGTGTCGTAGACAATATAGTGAGAGGTAACGCACAAAATATAGCTTGAGGTAGTCTGGATAGTTAAAGTATTAACTTTTAAAAATAACCAAAAACCAATGAAACTGTCTCCTGGCAGAAGGTGCACACCAGGATAACTGCCCGTACATTGTACAATGGTGTGTCCTACAAGGACAATGAAGAACAAAACGACAGAGACTGTTATAGACCACATCTATAGAGTGCAAACAGGTGGCAGTAGTATTCTGGTAAATAATATCAGCATAGTCCAGAGTAGGCAGGAGCAGCTGTGTGGCTATCCTCTTTCTAACAGTATAATTAAAGCAGTTAATAGATTGATAGAGTATTTTAAGATGTGAATTGAGCTTATTTGTAGTTACTTGTACATGAGTTTTAAAAAATAAGTCAGATTCCAGCCAAACTCCAAGGTATTTCAAAGTCTCAGCAGAGTCCAAATGAAATGAGTCAAGAAAGTGAAGATTAAGCATAAGATTTGTTTCACCCAAATCTGAGACTTTGGGACGGTAGCACCGGAGTTAAGTGCTCGCAGTGTAATCGGAAGGTTGCAGGTTCGAGCCCCGTTCAGTCTGTCGCTGTCGTTGTGTCCTTGGGCAAGACACTTAACCCATGTTGCCTGCAGGTGGTGGTCGGAGGGACTGGTGGCGCCAGTGCTCGGCAGCCTCGCCTCTGTCAGTGCGCCCCAGGGCAGCTGTGGCTACATTGTAGCTCATCCCCACCAGTGTGTGAATGTGTGTGTGAATGGGTGAATGACTGATTGTGTTGTAAAGCGCCTTGAGGGGTTCCAGGACTCTAGGAGGCGCTATATCAAATACAGGCCATTTACCATTTCCCATTTCCTATGAAACAGTAAAGAACAGGTTTTTGATTTATTACGAAGTTTGTTGGCTAAAAGCCAGTGCTGAACGGTTGAAATCATGTTGTAAAACAGTTTTTCTCAGAGATGGATGGCTTACTACAATAGTGCTATCGGCATAAAGATGAATATTGCAGCCTGTGCAGCACAGAGGCATATTGTTCACAACAATAGAAAGGGTCCTAATGAGGAGCCTTGAGGGACGCCTTTAGCTATGTAAACAAAATTTGACTGACAGCACCTGAATGACACACATTAACGACAATGATGAAGAAATGAGTTGAACCAAATTAGGGATGATCTTGAAAGGCTAATAGCTTGTAGTTTATCCAGTAGATTATAAGGATCCACTAAATCAAAGGCTTTAGAAAGATCTAAAATAAAATAGCACCAGTACACAGGTTATCGTCAAAGCTAGAGAAAACATCACTGGTGAATTTTAAAAGAGCTGTTGTGGTAGAGAAATGTTTTCTAAACCAGACAGACAATGAATGTATAATTTATTATCAGTAAGATAGTTATAAAGTTGATTTTGGATTATTTTCTCAAATGCTGTAACCACACTATTGATTATTGATATTGGCCTATAATTATCCAGAATACGAGTGTCGTCGCCTTTATTTAACCGAATGACCTTTTCGTGTATTTCCAGGTACTTCACAGGTGTCAGATGACAAATTAAAAAGCACAGCCAGTGGTGGAGCAAGCACATGAGCCGCTATTTTGATAAACTTACTCTCTAATCAGGGCCTGGACTGCTGCTGTAGGGGAGCTTTTCTACGACCTGTTGAACATCAGTTGATAGAATGCGACTAAATGTAAATGAGCTACTACAAGGGCCACAATTTCCATACAGATTGGAGTGGGGACCAGAAGAATCAATGCCGGAGTTTTAGAGAAAAGCTAAATAAAGGCATTGGCGATCACAGGTGGATCATTAGTTAATTCGTTACTGATAACCATATTATTTGGAGCATTGTAGTCTTACCAGCTAGGGTGTAAACTTTCCTCCAGAATTGCTTTGAATTACTTAAGTCATTTGACTATCTCTGTAATAATTGTCTTTGGCATTCCTAGTTTGAGTTGTACACATATTTCTTAGATGTTTATACTGTTCCCAGTCCCCAGGTTATTGTGTATGTTTATGTTTAGTCCAGGCCCTATCCCTATCTTTAAAAAGATTAATCAGATCACCATTAATCCAAGGAAGATGATGACCCTTGACCTTAATAGTTTTCCATGGGGCATGTCTATCAATATCTAGTCTAATCTCACTATATATAAATGGCCTGCATTTGATATAGCACCTTCTAGAGTCATGGAACCCCTCAAGGCGCATATAGAAAATCCCATGCAGCTTCAGCATCAGGAACTAACTGAAGCCTGTCCCAATTTATCCTTTGGATATCGTTGATAAATAGACTATTGTTAATTGATTTTGTTTCCCGCACCTTAATACACACTCACCTGAAGGATTGTTAGGAACACCTGTTCAACTTCTCCTTAATGCAATTATCTAAACAACCAATCACATGGCAGTTGCTTCAATGCATTTATGGGCGTGGTCCTGGTCAAGACAATCTCCTGAACTCCAAACTGAAGGTCAGAATGGGAAAGAAAGGTGATTTAAGCTATTATGAGTGTGGCGTGGTTGTTGGTGCCAGACCGGCCGGTCTGAGTATTTCACAATCTGCTCGGTTACTGGGATTTTCACACACAACCATTTCTAGGGTTTACAAAGAATGGTGTGAAAAGGGAAAAACATCCAGTATGCGGCAGTCCTGTGGGCAAAAATATGTTGTTGATGCTAGAGGTCAGAGGAGAATGGGCCGACTGATTCAAGCTGATAGAAGAGCAACTTTGACCGAAATAACCACTCGTTACAACCAAGGAGCGCAGCAAAGCATTTTTGAAGCCACAACACGCACAACCTTGAGGCGGAGGGGCAGAAGCAGAAGACCCCACTGGGTACCACTTATCTCCACTACAAATAGGAAAAAGAGGCTACAATTTGCACCAGCTCACCAAAGCTGGACCGTTGAAGACTGGAAAAATCTTTCCTGGTCTGATGAGCCTCGATTTCTGTTGAAACATTCCAATGGTAGAGTCAGAATTTGGCGTAAACAGAATGAGAACAAGGATCCATCATGCCTTGTTACCACTGTGCAGGCTGGTGGTGGTGGTGTAATGGTGTGGGGGATGCTTTCTTGGCACACTTTAGGCCTTAGTGCCAATAGGGCATGGTTTAAATGCCATGGGTTACCTGAGCATTGTTTCTGACCATGTCCATCCCTTCATGACCACCATGTACCCATCCTCTGATGGCTACTTACAGCAGGACAATGCACCATGTCATAAAGCTCCAATCATTTCCAATTGGTTTCTTGAATATGACAATGAGTTCACTGTACTACAACGGCCCCCACAGTCACCAGGTCTCAACCTGATAGAGCATCTTTGGGATGTGGAGGAATGGGAGCTTCGTGCCCTGGATGTGCATCTCACAAATCTCCTTCAGCTGCAAGATGCTATCCTATCAATATGGGCCAACATTTCTAAAGAATGCTTTCAGCACCTTGTTGAATCAACGCCACGTAGAATTAAGGCAGTTCTGAAGGCGAAAGGGGGTCAAACACCGTATTAGTGTGGTGTTCCTAATAATCCTTTAGGTGAGTGTATTTTGGGGGAGAGGAGGAGTTGAGATTTTCCAAGTGCAGTGAATGATGGAAGGATCACTAAAGCAGTCAGAGAGAAATCCAGAAGTCTGTATTCTATTTGGATGAGAAGCAAGGATGCAGTCGATGAGAGACTTAGAATTAGGGCAGACTCTAGTGGGCTCATTGATGATTTGGGTCAAATTAGCACCATTAACCATACTTCGTCTTGGCAGCATAGAAGGGTCATTCCAATTCAGGTTAAAATCCTCCAACAGAACAATGCCTTTTGAATCACCCCGCGATGATAACGTAGCTAGTTCCTGGTTCTGGTCTATAGGGCCTTACATGGACAAGCACCATCTTACATTGGTGATCTTCTTAGTCCCTACACCCCCAGCAGGTCCCTGAGGTCCAGTGATCAAAGCCTACTGGTTGTGCAGCACCAGGCTAAAGACCAAAGGTGACAGATCATTTGCTGCTGTGGCCCCCAGACTCTGGAACTCTCTCCCCCTGAGCCTAAGATCAGTGGACTCAGTGGTCTCCTTTAAAAAGCATTAAGTAACTGTGAAGTCAGATTAGATGAGATATAAGTAACAACTCCACCTCTTCAGGATCCTCTGTCCGCCCTATACATTAAGTAGTTTTCAAGATGAATAAAATAATCAATAGTACTATTAGTGAGTTTGTACTGGGGTTATTGTAACTCAGCCAGGCTCTAAGCTGATCAATATTAGGGAACAAGCTGTGGATGTTTAGATGGATAGCATGGAGACCTTTACCCATATTTATTGTAGATAGATCTGATGAACATTATTAGGTGGAAGTCGTGAGAGGGAGGAGGAGAACAAGGTAGCCAACACAATACAAACACACACACATCCATACCAACACTAATACACACTCTACAGAAAATAACAAGTTAGGTTAAACTGACCACATTTGCTTCCCTCGAGGTAAAACCATAAATTCAGGCTGACTGAATAACTTGTATTTAAGATAAATGACATCTTACTGGTAATGTTTTATTCAATTCAATTCAAAGATACTTCATTAATCCCAGAGGGGAATTAGAGTTTCAGTACACACAATTCTGAGATCAGACATACATAGGCTGGTTTTGTTGGATCTATCTGCTGCTTTCGACACGGTTGATCACGCTATTCTGCTGACTCGGCTGAACCAGCTGGTCGGCATCCAGGGGACTGCCTTAGATTGGTTTAGGTCCTACTTCTGTGACCGCAGCTTTAATGTTATGATGGGTAGTGCTGCCTCCCCCTATGCAGCTTTGACTTGTGGTGTTCCTCAGGGCTCTATTCTTGGACCCCTTTTATCTAATTTATATGTTTTGCCCCTGGGTGACATTTTTAAAAAACACCACATTGACTACCATTTATATGCAGACGATTGCCAATTTTATGCCTCTGTGAAGCCTAATGACTCCTTACAGCCCCTTGTTGAATGCTGCAATGATGTGAAGAGCTGGCTGTCTGAAAACTTTCTTTTGCTGAACGATGCCAAGATAGAGGCTATCATTTTCAGCCCTAAGACTTCTGAAAGTCCCCAACTGACCATTCCTTTTATCACAAGTGGGTTGAAAACCCGTGTCACAGACTTAGGGGTTGTGATGGATGCTAAACTAAAAATGGACATTCATGTCAACCAGGTAGTTAAGACCTGTTTTTACCACCTGAGGCGTCTCTCTAAAGTTAAGCCCATTTTAGAAAGGCGTCATTTCCATTCAGTTGTCCAAGCCTTCATTACTTCCCATCTCGACTACTCTAACTCAGTGCTATATGGTATCTCCTCCTCCACTCTCGCCCGCCTTCAGCTTGTGCAGAACGCAGCAGCTCGATTCTTGACTGGCACCAGGCAGCGAGAACATATCACACCAGTTTTAGCAAATGTCCATTGGCTCCCCATCCATCTCCGGATAGAGTTTAAGATCCTGGTTTTTGTGTTCAAATCCCTCAATAACTTTGCACCTGGATACTTGTCTGAGCTCATCCACCCTTATGTCCCTACAAGATCCCGCCGATCAGCCGACCAGCACCTCCTCCATGTCCCTAGCTCCCGCTGTAAATCCCGCGGGGAGCGCGCCTTTTCAGTTTGTGCACCGAAGCTCTGGAACCACTTGCCCCTCCTGATCAGACTCTCTTCCTCTTTTTCCCTTTTTAAGTCTCGTTTAAAAACTCACTTTGATTCGTTGGCTTTTGATTCAGTCTAACTTATTCTCTTTCTCCTTTTCTTTTCGATTTGAAATATTCGATTTTAATGGATTTAGTTTTTATTTTTGATTGTTTTTATTGGGTGTTTTTGTTCAGCACTTTGGTCGGCTCTCATGCCGTGTTTAAATGTGCTATACAAATAAACTTGGTATGGTATGGTAAAGACACATGACAAGAATTGGTGACTTTGGTCATTCGCAACCCGAGTCACGCTACCTTAATAGAGATCAGAGGGGTTTACATGAGGATTGGGTCAGGTGGAGGAAAAAAAGGCACTTCAGAGTTACCCTCCACAGGGAGGGCAGCTTTGCTATGCAAGAAACACCTCAGACAGAAATGCAACAGACTTCAGACATCACACAACATAAGTGTCCACTAGGTGGGGTGGTAGGGTTTGGGACTCTCCACACGTCAGTGAATGCAGCCGCGATAAGCAGCGCTCGTCACCTCAGTCTGGACAGGGGGAGGAGGTCATTGGGTTTAGAGGGCACAGTGACTCCTGGAACAATTCAGCGGCCTTCTCTGGTCGCTGTCCCGCCCAGGCTGGGATAGGGAGACAGAGTTGCCATGGCGACAGCAGCATTCCACTGCGGGGGGGTGGGGGGGTGGGTGGTGGGTGGGTGGGTGGTGGGGGGGGTGGGGGGCCTTAGGATCAAGGGCGCCAGATTCAGATAAAAAATTGTTTTGGAGCCAGACAGAGATAATTTCTTCTCTGTCTTAAAGTTCCGCTGGTCCTCAACCTCACAAAATCCAATAATGGCGTAATTAATCTATCCCAATCCGTGCTGATTCGTCCACTCGCTCCTTGATCGCATCCATCTTTTGTGCCAATGCATGAATCTCAGCCAAAGTCCCAAGCTTACGACTCATCTCGACAATTATTTGAGTCTGTGCATTCACAGCGCGGTGTAATCCAACCCTGAGCTCCGGGAAAGAGCCAATATTCCTCGACAGCTCGTTAATTTTCCGGTAAGCCAGGAAGCCTCCCAGGCCAAAAAGCAGGAAACCTGATACCAACACCACGAATATCCATACGTCTTCAGAATCCTCTACAGTTATCATATACTGCAGTGGCGGGCGGTGCGTTCCACCCCTGGGCCTTCAGTGATTTCCTATTCAGTCCAATCTAATTTAATACACCTAAAACTAAAATACCATCAATAGGACATCACAGCTGGAGAAACCTCACACACACACACACACACACACACACACACACACACACACACACACACACACACACACACACACACACACACACACACACACACACACACACACACACACACACACACACACCAGTGGCTGGTCAAGACACATAATTTCCAGAGTCTTTAAAATCAAACTCGCATTCCCAGTTGAGAGTAGGAAGCTGACCACGGATACTGTCAAATCTCAGAAATGAAAGACGGGTTTAAGAGATGAGACAATAAAATAAATAAGTAAAGCAAACACATTATTTGCATTTGTTTTGGAGAAAATTGTACCGCGAAACAATTGAACATGTTGGCGCAGCTGCACACACCACGTCATTCACAATATAAATTGCATAGAAACAGAACACAGAATAATTTCATTTTGCCATTTTATTTCGTTACCATTTATTGATTATTAACAAAATAAAATGACAAAACATTAAAAAAATACTAATAAAATGTTTCTATTCACCAACATAAATGTCCAGCATGGATCTCCTCCTCTCCTGCTCATTAGAAAATAAAATCCATCCTTCTTTCTTTCCTGAGGAAAACCTCAATGGCTCTGTACAGTTTATCTGTGTGCTTCAGGTCCATGAGTAGATCCTTTTCTACGGACATGGGCTAATGCTGAAAGACGTGTCTGCCCGGTCGTGTTTCTGGCGTACGTTTTAACGCGCTTTAATGCTACCAAATCCATCTGATGCGAGCAACAGGCATTCCCAGCAGAATAACCTGCAGCGGTTCTCTGAAGCTGTTAGCCATGGGTACCGTTCATAGTTGCTTGCCTGAAAATGATGAAGAAATCCATTCCCCTGCTGGGACAAGCCAGCTAGCGTTGGAGTCAGACGACCTGTTCTCACAAGATCCATTTTTTCTTGAAAGGTCCGTCTTGAAAATGTTGTGGCAAATTAATCTGCAACCAAGTCTGTCCCTTCTCCTCTTTCAGCCATCATGTGTTCAAAAATACACCGATAGCTGCCTATAGATACAAATCTCTGTGTTTAGTTTTGATATTTTGCTTCATGCTGCTAGAAAAGTTCTAACTACTGCTTATCCAATCACAGGATGCGTTCATGTCAACTTTTGCGTGAGGCCAGCTAGCTGGCCCGGGCCAAGCTGACTCGTGAGCTGATTGGCTATCGCAACTAGATTGTCTCTGTTCACTCACAGCGGACAGCGGGCTTCTCGATTGATTCTGAAGGCCTAGGGCAGACTTAATCTGCCTGAAAACACAAGCTAGCTTAAATCTGATTGGATAACACCCAACCTTGGTATTTGAACACTGGAAGCAGCACAGCCAAGTGGGTATAATAGGTTATAAAGAAAATAGACTAGTAAACAATTTTTTTTATTTAAAAATAATTACCAAAGGAAAAAAAATACACTTACGCTTTTGAGTATGTTTAGGCCAGCAGAGAAGGCTTTGCTGGCCCTGACTGCCCACCACTGATATACTGTGCCTAGCTTTGCTCTCAGAGGTGTAAAATGGCATGATATGGAACCTTTAAAAATCATACAAGGTGATTTCCTGGATTTATTTTTTATATGCTGTCTCTCACAGTTCAAGTACATATGATGAAAATTACTGACCTCTTTCACTTTTTGCACAATCAGTAGCTGACAAATACTTTTTTTGCACATCCTTTCTGGTCTGGGACCTTTCAAGTCCAAAGAGGGAGCTGCAGAGAGGCTTTCCTTCTGAACCCGCTGCCCCAGCAACCCAACATTGGGCAAGCAGAATAAAATAGATGCGTGGGTTCTATTTATAGTAGCAATACTTGTTTCCTTTGTATCATGGGTGAAGTTGTTTTAAGATGGTGGTCTGGGCTGGTCGAGGCTCGATGCTAGCTCATCAGTTCTCAAGAACTCTATTTCTCCAAACTCAAGCTATTCAGGAAGCTCTCTACTACAAATAAGACAAAAAATATCTACATCAACTTTAGTGCCTTAAGGATTAGAAACACACGACGTGGTCAGATATATGAGGAATAACCCCCACCCTACACCATGGCCACAGGGAGACCACCCAGAAAGACCAGGCAGCTGTCACTCATCTCATTAACGGAGTAAACATCACAGGAGTTTGTGTCTGCTGGGAGCAAAAGACTCCCTTTAATATGTTTTGTGGTCTCTGATTTGTTTTTATGGAGAAAAAAAAAGGCTTTTTCTGTCAAATGTGTTTTGTTCACAGATGAACTCAAAGTGACAAATAACTGGAGATAACTCGGGTTATCTGTAATTAAGGATGATTTTTACAGAAATATTATCTAATTATCACCATGATGATCACACCCACCCACCAGTGTCAGACAAGGTGTGTTTCTAGTGTGTGTGTGTGTGTGTGTGTGCGTTTCTCAGGGGCAAGTTGTCTGTCAGCACAGAGGCTTGAACTCCAGCTCGCTGTTATCCCTCTGTCAGTGAACGGCCCTCCTGCCAGTAACACACACACACACACACACACACACACACACACACACACACACACACACACACACACACACACACACACACACACACACACACACACACACACACACACACACACACGCACACACACGCACACACACGCACACACACAAACACACACACACAAACACACACACACACACACACACACACACACACACACACACACACACACACACACACACACACACACACACACACACACACACACACACACGCCAACCACCGACCAACGGAATGGATTTTGTACATCAGTCCAAACATGACCTGCAGCCTTGGTCCAGACCACCACGCAGCCTCCTGGCATCTGGATCTCCTCTAACAGAGACTGTGAGGATGCAAGACAAACGGACCCTCATTTATTTTTGCATATCACCAATGAAACAAGTGTTTGTAAGTTGTATGATGAAGCAGAGCTGTAAGTTGTTTGAACAGAGGCAGAAATGTGGTTGCAGAGGTAAAAAGCAGTTTTTTTCTTTACCTTCTAGTTTTTGGGCATTTGTCTGCACCCCCTGGGCTTTAATCTACTTTTAATATTCCTTCTTCTGGTTTCCATCACAACTCTAACGGTAGCTGCAGAGATTTGTTTTCATTTGGTCACACTGTGGGCTTTTAAGTCCTGCCTTTAGGAAGTATGGATTGGCTTGTAGCTGACATTCCTGCTCATCCCAGAGGTGTTGGACCGCGAATGAGGTTGGGATTTCATACAAAGCAAGCATCTTCTTTCACAATGAATATGGAAACTTCTGGACCTGGCTGTTTGGATGGATGGATAGAAAAGTGCTCTGCTAAAGAAGGACCGAGAAACACACACACATGGAAGCCTCTTTAACAAAGGAGTGAGGCACCGACTGCTTCATATTAGAGGTGAATTAAATTAAAAGAACTCTCTCCACCATCCAATAACTCAATTGAAGTCCTCTTTCATGGCTCGGAGCTGCAGTCCACAGAGAGCAGCATCGCCGCTGTCGCCCCGACAGTTGCCTCCAGCCATCTCTCGGGTCTAACTCAGCTGATTAACCTAATAAAACTAATAGCCAGGCTTCTCTCTATCTCCAAATCTGTCTTTTGCTTCGTCTTCCACATCCCTGAGTCTTGTTTGCTTTTCGTACCACCTGCTGCCTCTCATCTGAATCCTCTCTACTCCAGCAGTCATACCTTGGTTCAGATTTTAGCCTTCAGCAAAACCTTCATCCACACGGCTGCCAAGTCAAACGGCCTTCAGAATCTGCACATGAGCTCACCGACATGTTCACCTCCTGATGGATTTCTTCAGCTTCTGATTTTTATTATGACACTATTTTTCAGATCAGCAAAAAAAAAGTAGTTTAATCTTTTTAGGAGACAAAGGAGCTGTCCAAACCAGCCTGGGTCAGTGTAAACCGGTAATTGTCCCCTACCCTTTGCAACTGGTTATAACACTCCAGGATTATTTTCATCAGTTACTTGGAGCCTGAAGGAGCAAAGCAGCCCCAGACCATGACACCACCACCACCGTGTCTGAGTGTTGTTATGTGTGAGTTTTAGCTCAGATATAACAGTAAATTATGTTTTGGATTAAGTTCTGTGGACCTTGAAGATGCTTTTCTGGAGAATTTAAGCTGAGTTTTTGTGTCAGAGGATTATTTATTAAAGTATGCTTTTGCCAGCTCTCTCAGCCTTTTCCTGTCACTACACAGTCCTCTAATCTCTGCATCCTACCCTCCTCCACCCACAGACACATTCATCAATAAAACAAAAATATGTACTTTTGGAACCACATCGGAGAGGGTACCAGAATACAGGAAAGGCTTGGGACCACTGATCCAGTTGGAGCCATGCTGAGTGGTGCTGATTTCAATAACCCCCACACAATTTGTTGATCCATGACCTCTGACCCTTGCCTTTTCCAAGTGAGGCCTGTCAGGCTTTAGATGTTGTTTTTGTTTTTTTCTGAGAACAACGTGTTGCTTTTTGAGATCTTTTAGCCTGCCTCATGTCGGACAGGTTTTAGTGAAGTGATTGTTTTGATTAAGTGACATTTTCACTTGGGGACAGATTGTTTTATCATCATTTGGAAACATTTGTCCTCTTCCTCTGTAAGGGTCACAGGGAGTTGGCGTCTAACTCCACTAGTCATTGGCTAAAGACAGGGGACATCCCAGACATACATATTACCAGAGCTTCACATCTGGAGCCACACACTCACTCAAAGCTAGGAAGGATTTATTGTCACCAGTTGCCCAAGATTGATCAGGGAGAACATGCTAACATGCAGACAAGTGGGCATTGTACCGGTCTGTCATGGTGAGGACAGAACTGAGCCGGAAAGCAAAGTTCTGGATTTACCGGTTGATCTACGTTCCAACCCTCAATGATGGTCATGAGTTTTGGGTACTGACCGAAAGAATGAGATCACGGTTACAAGCTGCAGAAATGAGTTTTCTCCCCAGGGTGGCTGGGCTCTCCCGTAGAGATCATCTGGGAGGGGCTCGGAGTACACCAGCTGCTCCTCCACATCGAGAGGAGCCAGTTGAGGTGGCTCATGCATCTGACTAGGATGCCTCTTGGATGCTTCCCTGCTCAAGGTTTTCTGTGCACGTCTAAGCGGGAGAAGACCTAAAGGAAGACCCAGGACATGCTGGAGTGACTATGTCTCTCAGCTGGTCAGGGAACGTCTTAGAATTCCCCTGGAGGAGCTGGCCCAAGTGGCTGGGGAGAGGGAACTTTGGCCCTCCCTGCTTAGGCCGCTGCACACGTGACTCGACTCTGGATGAGCGGATGTGACACGAGTGGGACCTCGAGGAAAATTAAAATCTACAATGCCACCAAAGTTTAAGAAGAGTGGTTCTCTGATAAAACTAATAAAAAGGTACAAAAATTAAAATATTAAACATCGAAAAGGTTCTAAAACAAGGCAAGCAGTGCAACCACAAAAGCATATTTAAAGAACATTTATTCCAAAAACTCAGATGATAATGCCAAAATGATCTCTCAAATAAGTCTGTGCTGGGCCTCAGGGGACAAAGCAGTCCAGTCTGGCCCTGCATGAGCTCTTGACAGGGAGGCCTTTATGACCCCGCCCTCCGGCGGTGCACGTCGTCCTCAGGGAGCCACAGGATCGCCGCACGGTGGATCCAATCCTCCTCCTCGGCCCAGCCACTGTGGGCACACAAAAACTCTGGCAATAAAAGGTCCCCGGCATCAGACCATGCATGGAGCAACAGCAAACTCCAAACACTGCCAGGCACTGATCAATTACTTACATGCGGGGGCAGAGTAACTCTGCCCGCCTGCCGTGTTGAGCTTCGTGCACTGGCTTCTCTGCCCACGGATCTCCCTCCGCTGCTGCTGCCTGTGCTGCTGGTGAATCTTCTTCCGTTCTTGCGGGGCTCGCGGTGTCTGTCCGGCTCCAGTCGGGTATTTTCCTCTCTCCTGTTGTCTCCCCTGGTCCACACGTTTCTTCCTTTAAATAAAACCCTGTCCCCATTCACCTCCTGCCTGCATCTGTTCATTGACTGGCAGTCCAGTCCACAATCTGCCACAGGTGTAGTTGGTTGGGGTGATCAACACAGAATGGAACCCAATGTTGCACCAATCAAAGTAAAAGCACACAATCAATTAAAAACCATGCAAAATAGAATAAAAAAAAGTAAAACATGCAAACAATTAAGTACAACATTACCACTCTGCGACACGGACATGTAACAAATGAATGCTAACATGCTAGCAAAACCTCCAAAATAGTACCAATACCTAAAAAAGTCTGCAATAAGAAGCCACAATGACTACAGGCCTGTGATGCCATCTTAGACACCGGTTCAGACGTTTCTTTCATGTCTCGTTCTCTTTGGGAAAGCCTCCGCTTGGCTGCAGGTGACCAGGGTCGTACCTTCTCACTCACGCCTTGTGCCATGGACATCATTCCTTACGCTCCAGCTCCAATGACCTTGTTGTCTGTGTCTTTCCTTGAGCTTTCTGTTGGTCGCATGTTGGTGCGTCATCCCGTGTACGTGTCTGACCTTGAGTCATGTATGGAAGTGTAGCCCAGATAAATGAGAGGCATTACAAAGGTTTAGAAAGTAAAAGTTTATTAATATTTTGATAAATTAAAGTTCACAAATAATAGTTGTGTTATTAAAAATGTTAATCTTAGAAAAGTATGTTCAAGATATAAGTGCATGTATGTGTTTTATTTTGTTTGTTAGAGGTATATGTGAGAAGTGTAATTTCCTATGCAGTGAGAGAGTCTTTGAAGGGAACGCAACGGTGAAAAAAACCCAGAAAAAAACTGGAAAAGGCCGGTAGAAGGAGAGAGAGAGAGAGTGAACGGGAAAGAGGGAGTGTGCTGGTTTTTGGATTAAAAAAAGAAAGAAAAAACATAATTTGTGATGTGGGTTGTCGGTGAGGGAATCCGCTCAAGAGTTTAAGTGCTAAGCAACAGGTAAAACATGTTTAAGTTTCCGCCCGAAGCTTTTGGGCTGTGAGTGTTGCAAGTTCCCACATGCCAAAGACAGCGGCAAGAAACGGAGTCAACAGGTGGGCCACAGAGATAAGATTGGACCCACACTGAAACACACTGAACTTGCTTATGCGAGTAAAATCAGCCAGAAGACAGGGGCCCAACTGCACAACAAGCATCCAAGCTGGGACAAAAGAAGATCAACTGAAGATAAAGCATCTCAGAAGTGGACAAACCCTTCATGAAGAATCCAAGGGATCAGAACTTGCTTCTGGGAGTAAAATTGGGCAGAAGGTCAAGAAGTGTCTGACCCAGCCATCAGAAGGAGAGGTGGAACCAGAGGAGGCAGACTGAAAAGAGCTTATCAGGAGACGACAGGCCTTCATGAAGAATCCTGAACTTCGGGAGAAGCTGAAGATCAGTTGCAAAAATGACACCAAATGTCTTGTGTTGAGCTAAAAAGTATGAAACTGACAAATGACCCCATTGTCTTGCTGTCATGTGATAATGATATATGTGTCACTGGAAAACTTTTACCTTGTCTAGTCTGTCCCAAAAAGAGTATAAAAGGAGCAGCTAGAAGCAGAGCTGAAAGAGTTGGGGCAATCGACAGTGGAGAGACAGAGCAGAGCTGGGATAGAAGAGGTCGTCCTCCATCCTCTGGATGAAGGACGACAGGTCAGTTGTTGGGGAGACAAGGAGAGAGTCGCACCTAGAGTTAGAGAGTGACAGGTTAGTGTTGACGCAAGTCAACCATTTATTCTCAGGAAGATTTTAGCATTAGCATCCTCCACAGGGGATAGGTTAGTTTTATATTTACTCATTTTTTGTATTTTGCAATTTTTGACAGAGCAAGAGGGTGTTAGCCCGGAGCTGAAGAAGACTTAGAGTTGATGAAAGTCAACTGATTATTCTTAGTTAATTATTAGGATTAGCATTTCTCTTTGGGGGAAGTGATCAGTCTTATATCTACCTATTTTTTGTATTTTTTAATCTTGTAATAAACTTTTTGAAAAATAATTCACATTCCTGATTCTTAAAGGTCCTCTTTAAAGGTTCGAGTGGGAGCCCCGATCCCGAAACAATAGGAGATGTAAGCATATTGTAATTACAGGTTCCTGAATTTTCAGGACTTGCTTTACAGTTTGTGACAGATTAAGAAAAGAAACCTTAGGTGAAGAAGCGAGTCTTCTCCTCTCCCGTGGGTAATGAGATATCCTAAGGATTGATAAGCCAAAACATTAGTAGGTTAAAATAGGCTCTGTTTGCAAGTGTGAAAAAGTCTTTGCCAGCATGGGAAGGTTGGATTAATTAGATTAATTGATAAATCTATGTTAGTCTGATCAACTAACAAGAATCATTTTCTAGTTACCACCACCCACAAAGCTGACAGAGGTGCAAATTAATCCTAATATGACCCAAAGAATTGTCAGCATGACCGGCCATCAGCTGAACTTTCACCTTATTATTTAAACCAATTAAATAACAGGAGAAATCAAAAGGAAAGTGTGCTATCACAAAAGAAAAAGTACGGCATATCGTTCTCACCTTAAAATAGGAAACTGATTCTAATTAGGAAGTCCAAACCAGGGTCTAATACAATAAAACTCACCGACGCCCCACGAACCCTGAGAAAGTAGCGCAGTCTTAGGTTCTAACGGAACCAGGTTTTAAAGGAACCGACAAATAGGACACGCTCGCGACATGAGTACCTTTGTTTAGCATTGCGAGAAGCCAAGGAGAACAAGCTGATATAAGGACTATATGCTGCTGTTCGCTAACCCAGCTGGGCATAGCAGCTTGTAGAGTATCGTTACCGAAGAGGAAAACGACGGATCGGACCCAGATAGCACTCTGAGTCACCCGGAAGCGCTCAGAAGACCTCTGGCACCGTGGGAACCAAGAACCAGTGACTGAGTGTGGGCCACACACTTGGACTAACGGCAGAGGGGGCGTGAGTGTGAAGATCTAACGGCTCTACCGGAGGCGAGGACTTGACAATCGGTTTGGACTAGTACTTATCTGGCAGAAGGTACCCTGCTTTTATTTTATTTTGCTCACAGTAGCGAAGAACGAGTTTTTTACAAACACGAGGATTAAAACAGGCCTGCAACGTAGCATCAGTTTGGGGTTTGCCGGCTTTAGATTCAGTTAATGAATGCTACATACTGTTGGACTATTACGGTTGGTGCATATCCTGTGTGTGTGTAATTTTGTGGTTTGGACATTAAGAGTCTGATATTTATTCTACTTATAATTTCATTTAATAAAGGGGGTTTATTGTGTTCACATTCTACCTGGTGTTAAATAATAATTGAGTTTGTGTCTCAGTAAAAGAGTGTGTAGGTCCAAAAGTATATTACCTGAGAGGTAATTAAAGGATAGATATGGCCTGTATTTGATATAGAACAAGTTGTTAGAACCCAGAGCCCACTCAAGTAATTCCTGAGATAAGAAGGGCTACAGAAGGGTTATCACTGGTTTAGGCTCTTTTTTTTTCGGTTCTTTGTTTTGTTTCGTCTTTTTATGTTGTTACTTGTTGTTTTCCTTTATTGTACATGTAGTGTAGCCACATGTTAAAGCGTTTGTATATGTTGGTCCTCTTATCTGCGCTCTTAAGCTATTATGTTTACTCAGTGGTGTAATGTTCTGATCACTGACATTTCATGTCCGACCGAGTGTTCTGATGTCCATGATAAATCCTGGTCTGTGTGTGTTGGTTTCCCGTGTGTGTTCATGTTCAGGGTCCCGTCATTGTCTGGTTATTTTCATGTCCATGAAAATGATGCTGCCTTCTTTTCCTTCTTTGTCTGTAAATGTTTTATTATTAGTGTCGTTGATGTGGTTCTGTGTCTCTGTCCTTTTGGAATAATTTGTAATATGTCGCCTGTGTAATGTTCTCACAATGTGGCTTTGCAGTTTCTGTGTGTGTGTGAGTGTGTGTGTGTGGGGGGGGGGGGGGGGGGGGCTAGTGCCTATCTCCAGCGGTCAACGGGCAATCAGGTGGGGTACACCCTGGACAGAGAGCCAGTCCATTGCAGGGCAACACAGAGACACACAGGACTAACAATCATACACACACACACACACACACACACACACACACACACACACACACACACACACACACACACACACACACACACACACACACACACACACACACACACACACACACCTAAGGACAATTTGGACAGACCAATTAACCTAACAGTCATGTTTTTGGACTGTGGGAGGAAGCCGGAGTACCCGGAGAGAACCCACGCATGCACAGGGAGAACATGCAAACTCCATGCAGAAAGATCCCAGGCTGGGAAGCGAACCCCGGACCTTCTTATTGCAAGGCAACAGCTCTAACCACTGCTCCACTGCACAGCCCCTATAAGGCAACAGCTCTAACAGCTCTGCGCCACTGCGCAGCCCGCTCTGTGAATGATGAAGAACCAAAAAAATTCAATTGAATAAAAAACTCAGAACAAAACGTAACAAAGTTTTTGCAGACTTTACAAACAATGCCACGTTTTAGTTTTTACCCCGCTTCAACACACCTGATTTCAATCAGCAGGTGATTAACAGGCTTCTGCAGAGCCTGATGAGCTGCTGCACAGGTGAATCAACCACTGAATCTAGCATGTTGGAGCAGAGAAACCACTAAAACATGCTGGATACCGGCTCTTGAGGTCCTGGTCTATAACGTGTACCTCCCTTCTTTATAATACATTCCAGTATAACATAAGACATGGGTGACTTACTTTGGCACTGAATAACTACTGCTGGATCCTGTCTCTACGTGATGCTGATGTGTAGCCAATCAGATGATGAGAGGAGAGCTAGAAAACCAGATCTCTGTTTTATCGGAGGAAAAGGCCTCACAGCTGCATTAACCTGAATGCGTGAGACACAGCTGAATTTATTTTACTGGTTTCTCTTTTTAACCTCACTGAATTTTTTATTTTATTGCTTTTCATACATGAACGTCCTTCATTCTCACTATCTGACTGCTGCCCGCTGAGTCCGTGTCCATTATTAAACATCTACCACAGGGGTTTTAACTTGTCTCCTGTAACATTTTGTCTGGCTAACGTGCCGCCGTGTGGGTGATAAATCTTCCTCCATGCTCACAGCGTCTCCCACGGCTCAATTACACCGCTTTGGCAGCACATTTTATTTCAAATCCCTAAATTACCATGTTGAAGAAATCTAAATCCTTCGCTCATCTCGCTGCTGTTAAATGTCCATGTTGATACAAGACCTCCGTATTTCATCCCACGATCTAGCAAACTGAGCCACTGATAAAGCTGTCGTGTTGAGGATCGTGTTCGGCATTAGATAAATCAAAACCTCGGAAATGAAGCAATTTTAGAGGCTGCTTCTGAATTCTGGGAGTGTTGAGAGGGTTAGGGGTCTGCTGATGGGAGGGGGATCACCCATGTCGAATGCCTCTGACTGGCCGTCTCACTCCCAGCTAGAATAGAATATAGATTACACGAGAGGGGATCAACCGCCCATATCCCATGGCAGCAATGTTTGTCTGATTTGTAAAAGGAAGTACCGTGTGACTCTACTCCCTTTGGGTGCACGGTCAGGGCACATTTCTTCTTTCATTAGGTAAGAAGTTCCCATCCTGCAGCAGCAGATACATGTTTGCATGTTGGGAGTGAAAGAGACAGTCAGAAGGTAAGTCGGGGATGTGCAGTCCTAACGAGAGGCTGCAACTCATGTCAGAGAGCAGAGCTGTGAGTTCTGACCTTTTAAGCGATGCTGGGGTTAAGTGTTTTCATTCCCAACCCAGCTGACACTCCACCTAAGTACAGCGTGGACAGGTTGATGTGTCCGCAGTGTAATTTATGTCCATTACTATGGACTTTGTTATTTTTGCAGTCCCTGCCTCCCGACTCATCTGTAAATGACGACTCGGTGCTGGAGCGTGATTGTCTGATTTACCTGGACTCGTCCTGGCGTCAGGTCAGAGGTTTAGACAGACACGACTGTTCCTGGCTGACGTTTAGGGTTTTAATTGGTACGAGCGACCCTTTACACTTGAACCAGCAGGAGTTGGTTTCACTTTGACGTAACGGACCGAGGAGTTAGGCGGCTTTTGATTTGACTGATAAGACTCACATGTTGCTTGTGGGGTAACTTCCCTCATCCACACACTCCAGCTGGTCAGACGCTTTGGCTGAGCTTCAGCCAATTACTTTAGCAAAGCTTTTTCCATGAGCTGTCAGCGTGGCTCAACAGTCAGAGTGGGCAAAGTTTCCACGGGGCATTCTTTTAAAACACTGACCTCATAACAATGAAGCTCAGCAATAAACTAACAGAATTGATTAGAAATTACCCAGAAGGAGTCATCTTATGATCATGAAAATTCTGAAATTTTAGGAAGTTATCATTTAGCATATTTAATGCTTCCCAGATGGATAGAAATGCTTGAAAGAATGTGCTGCAGCATGCAGCCAATCAGAGACGGGCTCATTTAACCCTCCCACTGTCTTTATTGGTGACCCCACAATGAAAGTTGACAATTGAGCAGGATTGATGGTTTTTCCCTTTAGTAGGGATGGGCACCTTTGACATTTGAATCAATTCGGTACTAATTCCCGGTACCTAGGAATCGATACTGGTACTTAACGGTACCAATTTTAGATACTTTTGAGTGTTTCATATTTTAATTCACTTTTATAATTAAATACATATTTTTCTCAATTTATAACCATATTTGATAAATATCACAATAAATAACATACACCTGTTTGTATTTTAACATCGTCCTTGTAGTTTTATAAGCTGATAATTAAACTGAAGCAAACATCTTTACTGTGAACTAAATTTACTGTGTATCTTCATTCCCTTTGCCGTCCTTTTTCATTTGATTTTTCCTATTGGGAAGTTAGAATTTACGAGGAGAAAGCAAACGCACCATTAGCTGATAACAATGGTGGCAATGGAAGCTAACATATCAAGCTAACGTTATCTTAAACAGTTTATTTAGCTGCTGGAGCAGATTAAAACGATGATGCCTCACACTTAGATCGTTGTCACTGGTTTAATCTTCACCCAATCACCCGTCGCATTTAGTAAAGTGAAGCCAAACTTTAGAGCGCGTTCATGTTCTTCCTGTTGGAAATTCGGAGTTCCGAGGAGAATGCGACTGCACCATTAGCGGAACGAAGCTAGCATATCAAGCTAACGTTATCTTAAACATTTTATTTACCTACCAGAGCAGATTAAGATGAGGATGTCTCACTTAGATCGTTGTCGCTGGTTTCATCATCACCCAGTTACCCATCACATTTAGTGAAGTGGACCCAAGCTTTAGCGTGCGTTCTTTCTACCATGCTGCTCTGTTTACAACTCGCTCGCAGCGACCGACGACATAACGCTCTTGCGCATGCGCAGCTGTCTAGGCAAGTTCTTGTTATGAAGGATGGGTACCGAAACGAGGGACCGTTTCAAATGACGTGAATCGGTGCTCAGTCGGTATTGTGGAATTCGGTCGGTACCTTAAAAAGTACCGAATTCGGTACCCATCGCTATCCTTGAGGTCCACGTGGCAGGGGTGAGGTGGTGCTCACTCCTCACCCCTGCCACATGGACCCAAGGGATAAACCATCAACCCTGCTCAATGGTCCACTTTCCTCGCGGGGTCACTCCCGTTAGGACAGTGGTAGGTTTAAAAAAATGTCTTTGCAAACTGTCCACAGACCATAAAACATTTCTCCAAGGATAGAAGAAAAGCAGGTCGGTCGACACATCCAATGATTCTAAGCCAGTGGTACTCAGTCCTGGTCCTGGAGGGCCAGTGTCCAGTATGTTTTAGTTTTAACCCTGCTCAACACACCTGATTTCAATCAGCAAGAGCCTGATGAGCTGCTGCACAGGTGATTCATAAACTGAATCTAGTGTGTTGGGGCAGAGAAATGAGGAACATAGTAGATACTGGCTCTCCAGGACCAGGACCGAGTACCACTGTTCTAACCTTTTTGGTTGTGTCCAAATTCAGAGGTAGCATCCTTGTAAGGAAACGTCCACGTAGGTCAGGTCCTTCTTTGATAGCTAAAACTAGAACTGGGAGACTTTGAATTTGGGCGGTCTAGCCTTCTTTTTTATTCCTGCCCTTACCTCAGCTTAGGTCCTGCTGCTGGCTCGCTGTAAAACCCTAACCCTAACCCTAACTCCAGCATTGACCCTGATATGGCCTCTGGGGCCAAAGGTGCAGTTCACACAATTCAGAGATCAGACATACATGGGCAAGACCCATGACAAAAATTGGTGACTGTGGTCATTCGCAACCCGAGTCGCTCTACCTTAATAGAGATTCACAGTGCGGTGCAATCCATCTCTGAGCTCCGGGATCCGGCCAATATTCCTCGACAGCTCGTTAATTTTCCAGTAAGCCAGGCAAGGGCGTAGGAACCGGGGGGGGGGGGGGGGGGGGGGGGGGGGACGTGTCCCCTCCAATATTGGACAAATATGCATGTGTCCCCCCCAATAACATGGAGAAGAGAAAGATTGATTTTGAAATATATGACTCGCAAGCTTTTATTTTGAAAGACACCGCAGACTTCTCTCCGACACAGCCCCTCCCCTCAGGGAGTTAGACAGGCTAGCTGAGTGAAGCAGAAGTCAGAGCCGGGGCAGACACAGGTGTCAGAGACAGACGGCAGCAGCTCAGCGAGTTCTTCTCATGGGCAAAAAAAGAAAGAAAGGAATTGTGAGTTGGTAATAATTTAGTCCAAGAGTATAACTGTATTTCTGGTCAAATGCTAAAATGGCTGACCAACGTAAACATCTTGCTGGTTAGCATTAAACATTAAACAACACTACTAATCAACAAAAAATGGCGAATTTTACAGTAACAGACAAAAACCATTTGACACGAAATAAATAAAAAAGTTGAATCTCCACATAAAAATGGAGTTTGTAAGTGTGATTGTTGCTTGTTTGTTACATTCTCATCACATTTCATTTTTAAACCTTATTAATGTCACTTTTTTCATATAAGAGACCAGAGGAAGTTCAGCAGGAAAATGATGAAGGTGAGAAAGGCAGCGCCAGACCTGCTGAGGCGCAGGTACTGTAGGTGCTACAGTGGAGTGAGATTTTAGATGGTTGATGATGAGAGGAAGATTCGAGCATAACAAGTGAACACGACTAAATAATACTATAACAACCATGATTTTTATGTTGCACTAGTCGTCCAACAGTATTTTTACTCCTTATTCCTGTCCACTCTTTTTATATTAGAGATCAGATCAAGTTCAGCAGGAACCAGTTGAGGGTGAGACAGGGAGAGCCAGACCTCCAGGCCGCGTTGGGACGCGGTTCATCCGTCCAAGTTTTTTATGGTCGGTTTATGCTCATTCCTCAGTGGTTTCTCCTCCTTTTCCCTCCATAAGTGGTTTTTATAAACACTGTGGATCTAACCCCGCTTATTTACGTCCACTAACTCCAGCTGTTTCTGTAGTTTCTGATTCCTCCACCTCACTCAGCATGGCTCTATTAAATTCCCGCTCTGTTAACAATAAGTCCTTCCTCCTCAATGGTCTAATTCTCTTTAAAAACCTGGATTTTCTGTTTCTGACTGAAGTTTGGCAGCAAACATCTGATTATTCTGGTCTGACTGAACTCTGCCCGAGTGGTTATTCTTTTCTTAGCCAGCCCCGGGGTTCTGGTCGTGGTGGAGGCCTAGCTGTTGTTTTCAGAGACCATCTTCCATGTAGCTCTACAACCTCTGGTCACTTTTCTTCCTTTGAACTGCAGCTGATTAAAGTCGGGCGTAAGGACCCGTTCCACTGTGCTGTGGTCTATCGTCCACCTGGTCCAAACAGTTCTGTCCTTCAGGAGTTTAGTGACTTTCTATCCTCCACTGTGAAGCTGTCCAGACTGGTGATTGTTGGTCACTTTAACATCCACGTTGATGATCCCTCTGATCACTTTGCCATGACTATCTCCAGCCTTATGGACACCTTCAGCTTTACGCAGCATGTTTCTGGCTCCACACACACCAGGGGGCACACTCTAGACCTTGTTTTTACCCTGGGTCTAAATGCTGACAGTGTTTGTCCTGAGGACGTTTATATTTCAGATCGCCATTGCCTTTTCTTTAACTTGTCAGTTTCTGCGTCCCCACCTCCTGCTCGCCGTATGGTTAGTTCTCGTTTTCTTAATGAGAGCACAGCTAGCAATTTTTCTGCTGCCACCCTGTTCTTCTGATAACGACCCAGATTCCTTAACTTCTCAGTTCAACGAGCACTGCCTCTCCATCCTGGACAACATCTGTCCTGTCAGAACCAGATCAGTTCCTGCAGTGAACCCTACTCCCTGGTTTAATGACAGCCTTCACAGCCTGAAGTGCCAATGCAGAAAAATTGAGCGTTTGTGGAAGAAAACCCATCTCCACGTCCATCTGCTGCACATAAAGGATCTTCTGACATCCTTTAACTCTGCAGTCTGAGATGCAAGGGTTTCCTATTTCTCCAACCTGGTGTCCCAGAGCAAAGGGAACCCCAAGGTGCTGTTTAACACCATCAGCAGTATTGTCTCTCCTGCCTCTCCTACAGCCTCCATCCACTCTGTTGCAGACTGTGAGAGCTTTCTTTCTTTGTGGACAAAGTCAATAAGATTAGATCTAGCATCTCTCCTTCAGCCTTATCGCTGCCTCTCCCGACTCCAACCAGGCCCATCATCCTAGATAGCTTTGCTCCCGTTTCTTTGTCTGAGTTAACCAAACTAGTTAACTCTATGAAGACCTCTGCATGCCCCCTCGACATCTTACCCTCATCTTTGTTTAAAAGTGCTTTTCAGTCCATCGGTCCCAGCGTGCTCTCTATAATTAATGCTTCTCTGGTTTCTGGTCAAGTCCCCGCTTACTTTAAGAACGCTGTAATCCACCCGCTTCTTAAAAAAATGAGTCTCGACCCCTCTCTCCATTGCAGCTTCAGACCCATCTCTAAACTTCCGTTCATCTCCAAGATCTTGGAAAAGGTTGTGGCTAAACAACTCACAGCTGCTCTTGATGAACACAACATCTATGTTAGCTTCCAGTCAGGTTTTCGTAGAGTTCATTCTACTGAAACAGCTCTTCTTAGGGTCTCTAATGACCTACTGACCCACAGTGATGCAGGGGACTGTTCTGTTCTGGTCCTGCTGGACCTGACTGCAGCCTTTGACACTGTTGACCATCACCTGCTACTGGAGAGACTGAGCGACTGGGTAGGCCTATCAGGAACTGCTCTGGAGTGGTTCTCCTCTTATTTCTCTGAGCGCTCTTTTTCTGTGGCCGTCTCCAAGTTTAGGCCCTCCACCACCTCCCTTACCCACGGTGTCCCACAAGGCTCTGTGCTGGGGCCTCTGCTCTTTCTCCTCTATCTGCTTCCTCTTCAGCACATCCTGAGCTCCTTCAAAGGAATATCCTACCATCCTTTATCCTTTAAGCCCCATGAGACGTCTAAGCTGCAGCTGTTAAGGTTGGTTTATGTTTGACGCATCCGCGAGGTCCGCACGTCTCCGCGCGGCGAAATTGCGTCATTTTAACAACCATGCCCCTCCACCGCTTCTCCGCACGGCCCAAAATTTCCGCAACGCGCACCTAGGAAAAATTTCTAACCACGCGGGCGATCCGACGTGGAAAAACATGGCGGACCGGCAAGAACTAGTATGGCAGAGGTTCGTAAATACAGACATTTGTATGATTCAGCTCTCAGAGATCGCCGTGATCAACATGTTGTTAATAATTCTTGGAGAGAAATAGCTCGCACTGTCGGAAAAGACGAGGTCGCTGTTAAAAATGCTGGAATGCCATGTTGTAAACAGTAATTTTTACTTCTACTATGGTGTAGTGTTGGATGCATGCTGTAGAGCTCCATGCTGCACCCTACAGTTTGGGAGAATATCGGCTCACAGCAGAGACAAGCCGCATGAACCATAAACGCTGCATAATGTGAAGCGCGTTCCATCCGCGAGCCACATCACCAAGCGGAAAGTAAACGCGTCAAGCATAAACCAAGCTTTATACTCCTACTTAGACTCTATCAAAACCTGGATGGCTGGGAGCTTTCTTCAGCTGAATGAAGATAAGACTGAGATCCTCATCTGTGCCCCAGACAAGCTGGTTCCCAAAGTCAGAGACTCTCTTGGTCAGCTTGCTTCTCACACCAAACATTCTGTCAGGAATCTTGGCGTGACCTTTGACCCAGCTCTCACCCTGGATTCTCATGTCAGTTCTCTTGTTCGCTCTTCCTTCTTCCATCTCAGGAACATTGCTAAGCTGAGTCCCATTCTGTCCCATTCTGTCCCGCTCTGAACTTGAGACAGTTATCCACACCTTCATCTCCTCACGCTTAGACTACTGTAACTCTCTTTTCACGTGTCTGAGCAGAACCTCCCTGAACCGTCTACAGGTGGTTCAGAACGCCTGTGCTCGGCTTCTGACCAAGTCCTCCAAACACACCCACATCACCCCGCTTCTCCTCCAGCTTCACTGGCTGCCAGTCAACTTCAGGGTTCATTTCAAGATCCTGGTTCTGGTCTATAGGGCCTTACATGGACAAGCACCATCTTACATTGGTGGTCTTCTTAGTCCCTACACCCCCAGCAGGTCCCTGAGGTCCAGTGATCAAAGCCCACTGGTTGTGCAGCACCAGGCTAAAGACCAAAGGTGACAGATCATTTGCTGCTGTGGCCCCCAGACTCTGGAACTCTCTCCCCCTGAGCCTGAGATCAGTGGACTCACTGGTCTCCTTTAAAAAGCAGCTGAAGACTCACCTGTTCAAGCTGGTTTTTGTATGACCTTCTTCATCACTCTCTCTTTATTCTGCTCTCCCCACCTATTCCACCTTCCTCAGGATCCACTGAATTCCCTCTTTCCTGTTCACTCTCTCTCTTTCTTAACATTTATTCTTTTAAATCCCAATTGCCTATTTTTGCTTATTTTAAATATATTTTTAAACATTTTCTAAATGCTTTTTTATATTTGTACATTCTTTTTGTTTTTGTGAAGCGTCTCGTGATTTTTATCTTGAGAGGCGCTATAGAAATGATACCTCCTCCTCGTCCTTCTTCTTCTTCTTCTTCTTCTTCTTCTTCTTCTGCTGAGGGTGAGACAAGGAGAGCCAGACCTGCTGAGGTGCTACAGTGAAGAATGAGATGATTTTAGGTTGCTGATGAGAGGAAGATTTGAATGTGATAATAAGTGAACACAGTTAAATATATGTAATCCCATAACAAGTAGGGCTGGGCAGTACGGTTTAAGAATAAATTACATTCTGTACACGCTTCCTTAGAAATAGCAGAAAAATAAGTGTTAAACTCTGCATTCAGGTGCTTTTAGACTGCAATTTTGGCCACTGTTTTTTTCTGTTGTCCATCTGAAAATTAATGTAGTTCCAGCTGTTGTTGTGAGTGAATTATTTCTTTTTTCATTCTGTCAGAAGCAAACAGATTTTTCTGATTGTTGGTCAGCATTGTTGGCTAATGTAGTTTAAAATATTCTGATGAGAGTCAGATCAATTCAGACTGAATATTGACAGCTTTAGTCTTGTATTAAATCTGTTTACACATCTCTACCCATATGAATAAGATAATATATCCTACATTCATATTATTAAATAAAAATAAAACAGTACTGACACATTAACAGCTTTTTTATAACTAGAAAAATTGCATTTATTGCACAAATGCTGTTTGAATGCTGGATAGCTGAAACTGTAAGCTGAAGCCGCCGAACAGCTGAACTGAAGCTGGTGAACAGCTTACCTGAAGCTGAAACAAAGCAAAACTGTCAAAATGAGCTGAATGTCTTGAAAGATGTAGAAGCAAAAAGCTCCAACAAGCAAATCAAGCACAAAAAGTAAGTGAAGAATAGAGAAAAATAATGCTAAATAGCAAAAGAACTTAAATCTGTGAACATTGTATAAAAATCTGGACAGCTTAAATGTCTAAACACCTGTTATTTCAGTTTGCCAAGTTTAACAGCTTAATCTTTACATTTAGCTAAACTGTGAAATTAGCAGTTTATGCTAAATTTGGTAACTGATTGCTGAAGTTGTTGAATAGCTGAAGTAAGCTGAAACTAAGCTAAACTGTCAAATGAGCTGAATGTAGTGAAAGATGTGAAAGCAAAAAGCACCAAGAAGCAAAAAAAAAAAAAAAAAAAAAGCACAAAAAGTAATAGAAGAATCAAGAAAACTAATCCTAAATAGCAGAAAACTCAAATCTGTGAACACTGTTTAAAAAAATTGGACAGCTAAAATGTCTAAACACCTGTTATTTCAGTAGGACTAGTTTAACAGTTTAATTTTTACATTTAGCTGAACTGTGAAATTAGCATCATATGCTGAATTCAGAAACTAATTGCTGAAGCTGAAACAAAGCAAAACTGTTAAAATTAGCTGAATGTTTTGAAAGATTTAGAAGCAAAAATCACCAACGTGTAAATAAAGCACAAAAAGTGAAGAAATGAGAAAACAATCCTGAACAGCAGAAAACTGAAATCTGAACATTATTTAAAAATCTGGACAGCAAAAATGTCTAAACACTTGTTGTTTGAGTAGGACTAGTTGAACAGTTTAATTTTTATATTTAGTTGAACTGTGAAATGAGTAGCATAAGCCGAATTCAGAAACGGATTGCTGAAGCTGCTGAATAGCTGAAGTGAAGCTGAAACTAAGCTAAACTGTCAAAATGAGCTGAATGAATTTAAAGATTTAGAAGCAAAAATCACCAACAAGTGTAATAAAGCTCAGAATATAGGTGAAGGATGGATAAAAATGCTAAACAGCAGAAAACTTTAATCTTTGAACATTTATTAAAAACTCAAAATTTGAAATGTTAAACAGCTGGCATTTGAATGAGAATAGTTTAACGGGTACATTTTTACAATTGGATGAGCTGTGAATTTAGAAATATTTGCTGATATCTGAAACTGATAGATTAGCATATGTTTAGATTTGATATGGGATGGATGAATGAAATAACGGATGGATTGTTGGATGGATGTTAGATGGTTTATTGGATGGATGGATGGATGGATAGATGGATGGATAGATAGAAGCATGTATGGATTTATATGTAGATGGATGGATTCCTTAGGCCAAGCTGATCGATTTGACGTCTCACATGCGTGAGTGTGTAATTCCATTTAGCCAGAAGATGATTGACCTCTCTCAACCAATCAGGGAGCTGGGAGGGAACGGGGCACTTTCCCACCTTCTGACGGTCAATCAAATTGAACGTGTTTCTAGTTTTAAGTACAGATAGTTCAACACGATCAAAAACAGGAGTCTGATATTGGCTCACATTTCAGCTTTTTCATATTCATTCCTATGAGACTTGGTTAAAGTGATATGTAGTTCCTTGTGTTGCCATGGGAACAGATAACGCATTTAAAATTGAATACAAGATTACTGAGACCAAGGCAACAGCTCTAATCACTGCGCCCCTGCGAAGCCTGCACGCATTCAATTTTAGCCATTTAGAGTAGAACATTTTAGCCTCCTTGTCTTACAGAAGATTAAAAAAATCTTAATCTTTTTAATAAACATTTTGGGAATTATAATATTATGAAGGAGTAGGAGGAGGATTTGAAGGGGATGAACCTGTATTAGTAAAGGTAAAAGACATCCTTAGTAGAAACACTAATTTCTTCCAAACACAGTTTTTTTCCTTAAAAGAATGGGAAATTTGCGCCCTCTGCTGGCAACAAACAGCAGTAAGGAATAAAGAGAAGGAGGGAAAATGCTGCCCTCCGGTGGCTGTTTGCTGTAACTGTACCTATTTCATTTTAGTAAGTAAGCAAGTAAGTAAAAGTGTATTTATATAGCGCCTTTCACAGATATAAATCACAAAGCGCTTTACCTTTACTAATACAATATACTACTTGCCACCTCTGGGTCGGGGGAGAGGTTCTACCTCAAGTGGAGGAGTTTAAGTATCTCGGGGTCTTGTTCACGAGTGAGGGTAGGAGGGATCGGGAGATCGACAGGCGGATTGGTTCGGCGTCTGCAGTGATGCGGACGCTGAGCCGATCTGTCGTGGGGAAGAGGGAGCTGAGCCAGAAAGCCAGGCTCTCGATTTACCGGTCGATCTACGTCCCAATCCTCACCTATGGTCATGAGCTTTGGGTAATGACCGAAAGAACGAGATCGCGGATACAAGCGGCCGAAATGAGTTTCCTCCGTAGGGTGGCCGGGCTCAGCCTTAGAGATAGGGTGAGGAGCTCGGACATTCGGGAGGGACTCGGAGTAGAACCGCTGCTCCTCCACATCGAAAGGAGCCAGTTGAGGTGGTTTGGGCATCTGGCCAGGATGCCTCCTGGACGCCTCCCCGGGGAGGTGTTTCGGGCATGTCCTGCCGGCAGAAGGCCCCCGGGTCGACCCAGGACACGTTGGAGAGGTTACATCTCCAATCTGGTCCGGGAACGCCTTGGGGTCCTGCCGGAGGAGCTGGTGGACAAGGCCGAGGAGAGGACGGCCTGGAGCTCCCTAGTTGGGATGCTGCCCCCGCGACCCGGACCCGGATAAGCGGAGGAAGACGAAGACGAAGACGAAGTCTGGCTGTTGCATTTTGGATGGCTTGAAGGCGTGAGAGGGAGGTTTTGCTGAGACCAGTAAAAAGATGAACCTGTATTAGTAAAGGTAAAAGACATCCTTAGTAGAAACACTAATTTCTTCCAAACAGTTTTTTTTTCCTTAAAATAATGGGAAATTTGCGCCCTCTGCTGGCCACAAACAGCAGTAAAGAATAAAGAGAAGGAGGGAAAATGCTGCCCTCCGGTGGCTGTTTGCTGTTTTGTGATTTGAAGTTGTATATTTATATACTGTAATTAGATAATTTAATTACCTGATTTGGTATATTTATACAAACTAAGTAATCAATCAGAAGAGGCTGTTTTTATCATCAGGGAGTTTACTTAAACACTTTGTATTGACTGAGAGACAAGAAAGAGAGAAAGTTGGGATCGTTTAAGAATCTTTAATTTCTATAATTATAAATTCTTACAATCTACCAGGACTATCTCAATGATGGATGCATATGGATGTAGATGGTTCGGGTTGGTGTGTGTGTGTTTGTTTGTTCAGAATCTCTAGGCTGACGTAGCGAATCAGGTTGTTTTGACTAGGCTACCACGAGGCTTCAGGAGCTGATGACATGAGCCGCCATTTTGCCGTACCTTAGATGGAGTCTCCCGTGTAGATCAGGAATTGCCAGGTTCCAAGACCTCGGTTGTACTGGAGCTGGTGAAACAGCGGTCACAGCACACAACGCCCGTCTGAGGATAACTCCGTTAGTGGTTGGCAGGCGTCAGCAAGTTCACTCTTATTTTGAAAGAACGTTGTCTCGTTGGTAAAAACGACGGAAAATCTCCAGCTTGACAGATTTCAGCTCAAAGTAGGAAGTACATCTGGCCAGTCTGCACTTCCTAATGATGACGATGGAAATCCTTAGGAACTCGGATGTCCTGGAGCTGAGTTCAACATGTAACTGCTGAAAGTGGAACGTAACGTGGAACTGACTTAAAATGGCGTTGCCTTCTTTTTATATCTCCCATTTGTTTAAGAATCTTAGTAAACCGGATTGGACTACTTTCATAAACAAACCAGATTCTGCCCTACCACAGGCGAAAGTTCAGATTGGTTGAAAACAATGTGTCATACGTTGCCATGGTAATGCATATCAGTGTGTCTGGGGCAGCCCTGTTTATTCATTTAAACACATAACTCATGACATCTTTATTTCACAGATCATTCACCTGATTATTAATGATCAACAAATGCTTTGATTAGCTTATCACAAATAAAGTACTTTGATTACTCAATGAAAAACGTTCTTCTTCTGTTCTTCTGTCTCTTCTCCTGGAATGTAAACATACTGAACCAAGCGTCCGACCTTGGCGGTGTTACTGTGTGAAGGGGCAGCTGTTAAGGGCAGACCATTATAACTTCCCAACGCTACAGCTGTAACTGCACCTCTTTCATTTTAGTAAGTAAGTAAAAGTGTATTTATATAGCGCCTTTCACAGATATAAATCACAAAGCGCTGTACAACATGATAAAGATCAGGGCAAATACCTCTAACCAATAAAAACATCCGAAAAACAATAGCAGTGATAAAGTAGAAAATAAAATCATGAGTATAAGAAAAGTGAAGGTGTGAACCCAAACAAAGCCATCTTTTTGAAACATTTAGGGAGGGAACTCTTGGATGAAAATGTGAGTTTTTAGATGATTTTTAAAGATCTCTACAGTGTTAGAGAGATGGAGATTTGAAGGTAGACTGTTCCAAAGTCTGGCTGCAGTAGTCTGAAAGGCCCTGTCCCCTTTGGTTTTCAGTCTGGTTCGAGGAACAGCCAGGAGGTTTTCAGATGTGGATCTAAGGTTCCGAGAGGTGGTGTGTGGGGATAAAAGCTCAGATAGGTAGCTTGGAGCCTGGTTGTTAAGAGCTCTATAGGTCAGGACTAAAACTTTAAACTGAATTCTATATTCTACCGGGAGCCAGTGGAGGGACTGTAAAACTGGAGTGATGTGAGCTCGTCTGCTGGATTTGGTTAGGAGTCTGGCTGCTGCATTTTGGATGGCTTGAAAGCGTGAGAGGGAGGTTTTGCTGAGACCAGTAAAAAGAGCGTTACAGTAGTCTAAGCGTGATGACACAAAGGCATGGATGAGAGCCAGTCCATTGCAGGTTAACACAGAGACACACAGGACAAACAACCATGCACACACGCACACACACACACACACACACACACACACACACACACACACACACACACACACACACACACACACACACACACACACACACACACACACACAAACACGCACGCACGCACACACACACACTTTTTTATTTCTCTGCTTGTGGTGTGATTCTCTTGACCTGGTACCTGTAGTTCAGGTGGATGATGGTGTCTGGCCTATTTCATCTAATGTGCAGGAGGCACGTTTAACAGAATAAAATAGAATTTCAGTTTATGCAACATAAGCACAGATTATAGCAGCAGAACACAAATATTTATATTCTAGATGTAAGAATCAGGGCACATGTGAAGTTTTAATTTAGTTGTTTTACACTTCTACATCATTAGGCGCCCAACCTGACTCACTTTTAGTGTTTAGCGTGAATTGGGCAGTGGCCTGGGATGGTTTCAAAATTACCGGCCTGAATTATTGTCCCAGTCCGCCCCTGACAGGGGCCATACCAGATCCTTTTATCACCATGAGTCAGTCACAATAGAGTAAAAACTGAACAGTTCCACGTTGTCCTGGAGTGTGAGATGTCCATGAACTCATAAACATGGGCACTTAAGTCACATACTTTTATTTGCTCAGTTATGGTAAACGGTGCCCAAATTTATGCACCTGCCTAATTTAGTTAAAGAAAAGGTTGCACACTTCCTTTACATCCTATAAACTTTGTTTCACTTCTCAAACACCACTGTGTGTCTCATGTAAAGGGTTTAATTTACATTTATTTAATGAGCCATAAGACATGAGATTCCATAGTTAAAATGAAATCAATCTTATGGATCTTTGGGTACTTTTAACCAGAAGATTGGAACTTTTTATTGCAGGGATTATGTAACACTTCATATTCACTGAGAGACAAGAGAAGAGAGAGTCACCTTTAAAACATTTAAGAAAATATGTTTGTAAACAATTTTAAACAAGACTAACTAAATTCTAAATGATGAATGGATCTTGGTGTGAATGAGACGTGAGATGGATGGTGTATGTGTGAGTGATGGTGTCATCAGGGGCGGATTAAGGACTGAAGAACATCCGGGGCTTAACACACGCACACGCGCGCGCACGCACACACACACACGCACACACACACACACGCACACACACTAGTCAACATCCTATATATTTGTCTTGTACCACATACTTTTTAATCTGAAGCTACATATTAAGCATATTCAGGGCAGAGTATTGTTCCTGTTAGTGTTTAGTGTGAGATGATAGTAAATATTCCCTTTCTTTCTCCAACAACTTTACCTGATAGTAAGCTAACTTTAGGCAAACCAACAGCACAACAAATCTTTTCAAATAAGACCCACAAACCTGAGTCAACACCAGTCTCATCAAAGCTGGGGTTCTGTCGTTGTACTTTTTGTCTAAAAAACGTCCTTATGTCCATCTTCACTCATGTGTTTCAGGCAGAGACTGCAGAAGAAGCCGGCTGCTGAAGGGCTTCTTCTTCAGTGGTGGATGCTCAGGCAGGCTGTATACAAACTACTGCCAGCTGCTCCCTCTCTGTTGGACTTTGGTACTGCATGTTACTTCCACGATTTAGATCCGGGGCTTTCCATGAAACATCCGGGGCTTCAGCCCAAGTAGCCGGGCCTAACGCCACTCCTAGGTGTCATCAGAACTCTCGTATCCGGAGAAGCAAGTCTGAGTGATGAAGTGATTTTTTGCTCTTAAGCTATGATCGGAGTTTCATAAACACATGAGACGCCATCTTGTCGCTCCACACATACCCTTCAGGATGAGACCTCCGTACAGATCCAGACTACCAGGTCCTTGGACCCCCCTTTGGCACCAGAGCCGATGAAACAGCGTCAGATTCATTAAAAAGAAAGAGTTCTTTGTCTTCGTTCTTCTCTTGGGTTGGAAAGGAAGCAGTTTAGAAGCAAATGCATGAGACCTTGAACAATATCTCATGCAGTTTAGTTCTTGCTGAGGAGAGGGGGAAAATGACTTTTAGGTGGAAAACAGTCATTTCATTCTGTTACACTTCTATTTGACATATTTAACCGAGATTTTTACTAACAACCAACATTTTATGCAGGAAAATCATGAAGATTAACAAGGCTGCCCAAACTTTCACATCCCACTGGGCTGTATTTGATGTAGTGCCTTCTAGCGTTCCACTACCTCCAGGTCGCTTTACAACATAACTAGTCATTCATACACACACACACACACACACACACACACACACACACACACACACACACACACACACACACACACACACACAGAGGTGGTAGTGAGGCTGCTGAACCACCAGCAGGCAGGAAGGGTTAAGAGTCTTGCCCAAGGACACAACATCTGCAACAGATGGGGCTCAAACCTGGAACCTTCCAGTTACGGGGCAACATTACGTGGTACCTCCGCCACCGCCCTCCATTCATGTTCATTGTTGCTTCACGCCTCTCACCTGCACTCTTGTTTATTTTCTTCCTCTTATCACCCACTCCATTGCTCTCTTCACCAATGGCCGCCTCTCCACATCTCAATCTCTCTACACGCCTTTCTCCAAATCGCTCCTCACATCTCAGCAGGAGAGCAGCGATGCTGAGTGCTGAAATCATAAATCTGGCCTGGTGTGAAACAGAAGATGGCTTCTTTGGACGGCTGGGAGGTTTTTCATCACTCGAACCTTTTTAGTGGCCTGCGCCACCACCACATGTCACCAAATCCAAGCTGCTCAACGTGTTTATGTGTGTGTATTTGGGACTTGGACGTTGAGGTGTGGGACTAAACTCCACGAGCGGGGGGCACAAAAAACGTACATGATGTGAGATTCATAGTTTCGTGGAGCATTCAGTGAGGTTGTGTTAAAACAATTAGATTGTTGCAGCTGATGCAAAGTTGCAGGACAGGGTGCCAACAAATAAACACAATTTAGAGATGGCAGTGCTGCGCGGGGCTTTGAATGGCAGAGGGACAGCACCATTCCCTACATTCCTCACAGCTGATCCGGTGTCAGATGGTCTCAACCGTTCAGTCCTGGTCCTCAGGGGATGGAAAGGTTATCCGGTCCTGCAACAAACCCAAACATGGCAGCACGATAAGGTTGTCTGGGACAGCTGTGGGCTCTAATCTCAAATCCACACCAGCCGTTTCACAGCGCGGCCAGATCAGAGTCAGTCATCTGATAGCACTGTGAAAGTGACACAGTTTGCTTTAAGATGCACACAAAAGCACCGTGTAGACTTATTGCATTTATCTGGTTGAGTCTCTCTTAACACAGATGCAATTTTCATTAATTAAATGCGTTCCTCAGCACGCAGAGACCCTCTGAGACCCCAATCCCAAAACGTTACAGAGACAATCCTAATCCGGAAGGTTTTCTAACTCTTGTGCTCAGAACAAACTGTTCATGACCCGTTATGGTTGTTGGAGGAAACAAAGGCAACAAAGTGAGTTTAAAAAAGGTTTTAACAACTAACAGGTGTTTGCTTGTCAAACAGTAAATACTTCTCCATAAAAACAAAAATAGGTTTGTGAAATTACGTCCTAGATCAGAGGTCTGCAGCCTTTGGATCTGACACAGTGGATCTAATAACTGTGGCTTAAATAGATTTTATATATGCATGGATGTAATTTTAAACAATGCAGTTTTTTAAAAAGTAAAAGTTGCATTTAATTTTCACAACAGGACACTAAAAGCATCTGGAATATTATTAAATCCATTAGGTTTTTGTTTATGTCAATTTCTGCAAATATTAACACTCCATAGAAAAACATCCATATTCTTTTTTGTGTTTTATAACTTAACAATAGAACGAAAAGGAAGTTTTTTCAAAAATGACAACAAATTTCTTAAAGGAGATATTTATGAGATGTCAGACTTTAATCTCAGTAATCTGAGAAAAAACATGAATTTTAGTGACCCTAATTCTCTTTCACAGATTTTCTCAAAAACGACAAAAAGGCTGTTTTTCGAGCGCTCCAGCAGCAGATGCGGCTCTAAGCAAGTTTTAATTAGCTGTTGTTAAATGGTGAACATTTAAATGAGCTAAATTTAAGCTCAGATGTTGATTTAAAAGTTCCTGTGTGTTTATTTACTCCTCACATGACAAATGTAAATAACGAAGGCGTGGTTGGACGCTCTAAGCTGTGAAATGAGGAAACTGCTCCATCCCTCCCCAGAGAGGAAAGTGTCTGATCTCACCAACTTCTCATGTCCTTCACCATGTTAGATCTTTACCCTCTTCCCTCTTCTCACCCGTTGCTGTCACCATATGGGACTCTAATTAGGACTCCATGAAAAAGTAAGTTCAGACGGTGTTACGTGTAACCCTGATCACGGGCCATGCTGTGGTTTTCTCTCTGACTGTAGGCTAGCTGTTTTGTTGTTCACTAATTAGTCTCAAAAGACCTCAAGAGGACTGAAGCCTCCTGGTAATCCGTAAAGCCACTCAAACACCCACTTAGCATTTGTGTACGGGTTTGTGAGTGAGCAAAGAACGGGGATGGAGGAATGCAAACAGATGGAGGAGAGGCAGGAGAGCTGATAGAAACTAAAACCAGTCTCCCACCCAAGGGTGGCTGCGGTTTATGCTCCAGGCATTGAGTCAACAAGAAAAGTTGGACCCAAGATCTCCAGAGTAGAACAGTGATGTAGCATCATAAATGTCCTGTTTTTGACCTAAAGGTCATGATCTGCTGCGTCTGCTCGAGCTGAGACATAAAGTCTCTGACAGGCTAATCTACATGAGATAGTGGCCAAGGTCTTTCATGCACTCTGCTCTTCTGAACTGCTTCACCTCTGTAACAGCGAAGATGAAGAACTATTTTGATGAACACATAATCAACAACTTTGTTATTACCAATAATAATGTGAGCCCAATGTTCAATCAGTCTGTGAAATGACAGTGTTATTACTTAATATTATAATCCTGTGATCAGTAGTATTTTACAAGTTATTATAATCCTGGACATTTGTACTAGACACTGATGACACGTAATGCTAAAGTCACACGACACATTTCCTTTTGTCTGATCCAATCAGAACCTTCATTTCTGGCTAGACGTGGTTATCTGTGGTGTCTGTATAAACCCTCTTTTGCATGTCAAATTCTGATTCACCAGTAAACCAAAATATGACAATTATAAAAACTATTCCACGCCACCTTTTCTTTAGTTCACAGCGTTCTAGAGAAGTCTCGGACAGACCATCCGGACTTCCTCGTC
This sequence comes from Nothobranchius furzeri, assembly GCF_043380555.1. Taxonomy (NCBI): domain Eukaryota; kingdom Metazoa; phylum Chordata; class Actinopteri; order Cyprinodontiformes; family Nothobranchiidae; genus Nothobranchius; species Nothobranchius furzeri. Next base: position 33,732,310 of record NC_091754.1, on the reverse strand, counting down.
AGCCATAAAGAACCTCGACAAGCTGGATAAAATCTGTTGCAAGTTACACCTGACCGCAACGGTTCCTTCAGAATAAAAGCTGAACCTCACGACCCCTTCAGGGTCTCGCTAACGCCAGTGATATCCTGTCGTGACCTGGAAGCATTCCAAGACTAGTTTGGTTGGCACCGCTGCTTTTCTACCGGCTTCGGTTCCAAGGAGGGTCCAAGAGGACCTCGACATTCTGGATCTAACGGAGGCTTCCCCTGGGGTACGTAGACTGACAGATGGCGTTTCATGCGTGTTATAAATCTCCTACTAAAGTTTAGAGCGAAACATTCACTCCCACTCAGAACTAACTGCTTCTCCGGATCCGCTGGTTCTGAATAACACTCCACACACATCATCCTCTCACGTCTCACTCCACCTTAGTCCATCAGTACACTGAGTGTTAAAGTTAGTCTTGTTTAAATTGTGTAGAAATAAATTTCTTAACTATTATAAACCTGACTCTCTCTCTTTCCTTGGAGTTAATACGAAGTGTCGCTTAATCCCTGCAATAAAAAGTTCTGATCTTCTGGTTAAAATAGTCAAAGATCCATCAGACATCCTAGGGACTCCATCACCTCCTAACTTAGCAACGTGTCCTCACGCGTCAGGTTTGGTTGATATTTTAACTCAAGATTCATTCAGGATCTTCACATTTTATAGTTTTCTACAGAAGAACAAATGAAATATGAAATCTTCATCAGGATCTCAAACCCATCAGCGGTCCTTTTGGTGTTGCAGACAGGTTTTAAAGAGCAGGTTCACTGAGAAATCGTTTTCACTTATTTTTAAAACACAATCGGTCACTCTGAGTTGAACATACAGGCTGAACGTGACCCACTTCCTGGATTAGCCACCAAACTCTAGGATTAGTAAAGCCTGTCAGATATACATCACTCTGAACATTAAATTCATGGACTCATCCATCTTGGCTAGTGACGGAGAAGGCGTTCAGGAAACAGCAGAGAACATCCCAGCTAGTTGAAGCTAACGTTAGCATTAGCAACTCCACCGCACTGCAGAACTCCTTCAGACTTGTGTTATTTGTGGAAATAGAATATTGTTGAAAAGCTAATGGAGTAAGTGTTAGAGTCGTGTTGCTGTTGTCCAATCAGAGGTGAGGTGTCTAAATATCATGAATATTAATAAGTAAGACTCCAAATCTTGCACACCCCCCCCCCCCCCCCCGATAACATCCACGTACCGAAACAGGAGCACCAGAGCTTTGTTTTCACAAAGATCGACTCACAAGACATTCATTTATTCTACAGACCACTTCAGATGTCCTGAAAAATGAGTGACAGAGAGCCTAAATGAAACTACCAGAAAGTCATTATTACATCTAGAACATGGTGGCCCCCTTGGGTCAAAAAGAATTGGGTTTAGGACGGTTTCTCATGGACAGTTTGAGTTGTTCTTTGTATGATAATAAATATTTCCATTATGTTTTTTCTAATTTTGTTTGAAAATGATCTATTTTATAATCAAATGCTGCTTTTCAGTCATATTCATAAACTATTATTCATATATTTAGATCAGGAATCAGAGACAGACATGATTGATGCCAAGTCCCAGGTCCAGGGTAGACAGTCCCAGGAATGCAGCCACCACTCATAGAAAGAGTGACAAGAAAAACAGTCACACACACACACACACACACACACACACACACACACACACACACACAGTGCAGTGTGTGTACAAATACATAGACACGCACATAAATACATAGACACACATTACAGCAACGCAGTGCAGTGTGCGTACAAATACATAGACACGCATATAAATACATAGACACATAAATACATAGACACACATTACAGCAACGCAGTGCAGTGTGCGTACAAATACATAGACACGCATATAAATACATAGACACATAAATACATAGACACACATTACAGCAATGCAGTGCATTGAGTGTACAAATACATAGACACGCATATAAATACATAGACACATAAATACATAGACACACATTACAGCAATGCAGTGCATTGTGTGTACAAATACATAGACACGCACAGAAATACATAGACACACATTACAGCAACGCAGTGCAGTGTGCGTACAAATACATAGACACGCATATAAATACATAGACACGCACAGAAATACATAGACACACATTACAGCAACGCAGTGCAGTGTGCGTACAAATACATAGACACGCATATAAATACATAGACACATAAATACATAGACACACATTACAGCAATGCAGTGCATTGAGTGTACAAATACATAGACACGCACAGAAATACATAGACACACATTACAGCAACGCAGTGCAGTGAGTGTACAAATACATAGACACGCACAGAAATACATAGACACATTTTTGGCACATTCGGAACCTCATAATATACAGACAATTGTGATAAAAAATGTTAAGAAAGAGAGCGTGAACAGGAAAGAGGGAAATCAGTGGATCCTGAGGAAGGTGGAATAGGTGGGGAGAGCAGACTAAAGAGAGAGTGGTGAAGAAGGTCATACAAAACCAGCTTGAACAAGTGAGTCTTCAGCTGCTTTTTAAAGGAGATCACTGAGTCCACTGATCTCAGGCTCAGGGGGAGAGAGTTCCAGAGTCTGGGGGCCACAGCAGCAAATGATCTGCCACCTCTGGTCTTTAGCCTGGTGCTGCACAACCAGTAGGCTTTGATCACTGGACCTCAGGGACCTGCTGGGGGTGTAGGGACTAAGAAGATCACCAATGTAAGATGGTGCTTGTCCATGTAAGGCCCTATAGACCAGAACCAGGTAAAGAAAATAATAGTTTTCTAGTAATCTATTACATTAATAGTTTTCTAGTCATCTATTACTTTCAACTCCAGCAGTATGTGCGTGAAGGAGCTGAAAAACAGGTGATTCCTCATCCACGGAGACAGATGGACAGCCAGGCTTGGACATTTCCAGTAATCCTCCGTCCGTTCCCGGCTCTTGTTTACAGATGTCTCTCTCATTGCTGCTTTAACTTGGGTGATGTTTAAAAGTGTCTGATGGCCTTTTCAGGACTTTCAGCTGCAGCCCGGCTTCCAGCTCAGCTGGTCGCTCATGTCTGTCAGCACTGCTATTACCATCCACCGTGTGTGTGTGTGTGTGTGCACTCGAGCATGTGACCTTGAATTTAAGTCAGAACATAATACTCGACACCTTCCCACATGCACATACACTCATGTACATGTTAGCTTACTCATATCCTCAGCCCGAGGCTCATGACCCGTCTACTGGTTTTACGTTACCTCTGCATGTTCAGACGTTCACATGAACCTTCAACATATGAATTTTTTTTCCTTTCTTTTCTTTGACGAACCTTTTAGTTGATTAAAATAATCTCACTCCTCTCAGATGAACTGTTTTAGGGGGAACTAGCTTGATTTTATCTGATGTGAAGCATGTTCTGAAGCAAGAGTGACTTCTTATCCAAGACTAACATATTTCTTTTTACTTCAGCCACAGATGAAGGTCTGCATTTAGCTCTGGGACACAGAACAAATGCTGTTAGTTATTCCTTTTCCTAGACAGGACAAATCTTCCAAAGGAAAATTCGGCGCTCCATTTAGAGTAACCTGAATTTGAGTAAACTGCACCCTGGTGTCACATTTAAGGATTGTAAACTTATGAAACATTTAAATATGTTTCCACTTGAGGGCCATTTGTTTGAAGCACAGACTGTACATACAGGTTTGAAGTGAAGAGCCACGGCACCTAAGCGGAGAGGCTGAGTGCTCATGAAGACGTGCTAATGCTACAAGGGGTGTGTAATGAGCCAGAGCCAGTGCTAATTTCTCTGTTTGACAAAAGGACTCTGATCCATAGCTGCTAGTGGTTAGCCACACTAGCAGGTGTGTGTGTGTGTGTGTGTGTGTACGTGCATGTGCGTGTGTGCATGCATGTGTGTGTGTGCGTGCATGTGTGTGTGTGCGGGCGTGTGCATCCGTGTGTGTGTGTGTGTTTGCGTGTGTGTGTGTGTTTGTGTGGGTGTGCAAGTGTGTGTGTTTGTGTGCGTGTGTGTGTGTGTGTGTGTGTGTGTGTGTGTGTGTGTGTGTATCCGTGTGTGTGTGTGTGTATGTGCGTGTGTGTGTGTGTGTGTGTGTTTGTGTGGGTGTGCAAGTGTGTGTGTTTGTGTGCGTGCGTGTGTGTGTGTGTGCATGTGTGTGTATGTGTGCGTGTGTGCGTGTGTGTGTGTGTGCATCCTTGTGTGTGTGCATGCGTGCGTGTGCGTGCGTATGTGTATGTGTGTGTGTGTGTGTGCGTGCGTGCGTGTGTGTGTGCCTGCGCGTGTGTGTGCGTGTGTATGTGTGTGTGCGTGCGTGTGTGTGTGTGTGTGTGTGTGTGTGTGTGTTCACCACCTCTCTGATTTTAATTGTCGGCTCTAGGAATCTGGTTCTGTTGTGATTTTCTAAACAGTCAAAATATGTTGGAAATAAGAAATTCCCTATTTTGGAAAGACGTCCTTTTCCTTACACCTGATGAGCAGCACGACTCAAAGTTCACTTCATGAATAACAAAAGGTTAAATTGGATTGAAGGTTCAGAAATCATTAATTTGATTCAATTATCAATTCTGATAGTTGGATCTTTTTCCTGAATCCACCACAAAAACAAAATATTTGTTAACACATTCAAACACGATATTGACATGCCATTAAATTGTTGTTTTCATGAAAATTATTGTGAGAATCTATAGAAACATAGAAATTTCTTTTTAAAACAATAAAAACTTGAAATAAACTTAATGAAAATAATGATGATTTGCTTTTTAGGAAAATGGAGTCAGTTAGAAAATCGAGTAAATCATATAATTTAAAACTGAATCATTTTTCATGAATAAATAAACGACAAATTCATTTTGAATGTAAACACTTTTAAAAGGCGTAAACCAAAAGTTTTATTTTTATGGTTTTCATGGGAGTTTTTGTACTAATGAGAAAATACCCAGAAATGTCAACAATATATTAGATATTTTACAATTTCATGACCTACTATAGTCCAGGTGTAGTAAGTATATTTAACTTCTGATGAGTTTTATCTTCATTTCATACATGAAAAATCCCAAAGTAGCTTGTTTCTATGGACACTTTCACTAAGTTGGAAAAAAGGGCAGGAATGATTTTTGGTTAAATGACAAAATTACAAGTTCCAGGGAAAAAAGGGAAGTTTGTCTACTCATCTAACCGTGTGATTACTGACACTAACGCTTCAATAACAATAAAATGACTCAATTCAATCAGTCCAATTAAACTTTCCCACATTTTTTTACCCCTAAACCATTAATAGAAATAATAATAATAATAATAATAATAATAATAATAATAATAATAATAATAATAATAATAATCCTGAAAAAGGACTAATGTGACGGACAGAGTGAGCAGGGTCATGTGGGTCTCCTGGAAGAGAGACCTGCTTGTTCTGATCCAACAACAGCTGGAGAAACACCGGGTCACATGGGATCAAACTTTCCCTCCAAACAGCTGGTTAAACAATGTACTGCTGGCCAGACGCACACGCACACACACACACACACACACACACACACACACACACACACACACATCAGTCAGATTACACGAACTAAAAACTAAACGCCGTAATTCAAAAGTTTCCAGAGCACCAGTGAAAACAGTGAATTAACGTCTTTCACACCTGAAGAATTAGCAAATGCATTTAGCATTTTGCAGAAAAACATTTGAACATGTCAGCTAGTAAGGCAGGAGTTGAACCTGCAACCTCTTAATGGTAAATAACCTCTTGAGCAACAAACAAATTGAACTGATAGGAGAAAACAGAAATGGAGAAAAGTGTAGTGTTGCATTCACTGACCTCTGTAAATTGTTACTACTGTGAATGTGGATAATCCAGATTTTGTTCTGTTAGATTTTCTGCTTTACTCTTACACATATTTTAACTCGTCAGCTAATCTGTAACAGCTAGACATGTTTTTTTTCTTTGAAGTCACACCAAACTCAAGTTTGGGTCTCAGGAGGTTAAACAGATATTCACGTTCCCTAAAGATCGTTCTCAGACCTCAAAATGTGAATTATTGTTAAAAGTTTGTTTTCTGAGTAAATTCAGGCACAGCAGCAGCCCTTCTGATGATAAATGAGGGTAAATGTTTGTGTTTGACTTTGACCACCATATCCCCAGGCTGGATCAGTAACTTGTAACGACATTGTTCACAGCTTATCAGAACATTTACGTCCCACCATGAGATGTCTGCGCCTGGACAGATCACTGAGATGTCCTGACAAAGACAGATCGAGCCAAAATACCACTGGAGAGGGATGTGTGTGTGTGTGTGTGTGTGTGTGTGTGTGTGTGTGTGTGTGTGTGTGTGTGGTGTGTGAGGGAGAGAGAGAATTGGTGGAGTGTTTGCTCCAGATACACCCTCTAAACATAGGGGCACAAGGACTTTGGGACAAAAGGAGCAGCAGCAGATCAGTGATCATTATTACGACACATGTCTCTCTTTGCCTCCCGCAGGCAGATTAAAAAGATATTTCAGAAAGAAGAAGGAAAACAAACATTTATACAGAGCCTCTTAAGACAAAAATCACAAGAACAACCAAAAATGTTAAAATATAAAAGTTTTTTAAAATGATTCTGAATAGTTAAATGAGAAAATAAATTAAAAATTGTGATTGAAAAATGTAAGGAAAGGGAAAGAGAGAAATCAGAGGATCCCGAGAGAGGCAGAGTTGGTAGAAAGAGCAGAATAAGGAAAGGGTGGCGACGAAGGACATACCAAAGCCAGGAGACCACTGAGTCCACTGATCTCAGGCTCAGGGGGAGAGAGGTCCAGCAGCAAATGATCTGTCACCTTTGACCTTTAGCCTGGTGCGCTGAACAACCAGTAGGCTTTGATCACTGGACCTCAGGGACCTGCCGGGGGTGTAGGGACTAAGAAGATCACCAATGTAAGATGGTGCTTGTCCATGTAAGGCCCTATAGACCAGAACCAGGATCTTGAAATGAACCCTGAAGTTGACTGGCAGCCAGTGAAGCTGGAGGAGATGCGGGGTGATGTGGGCGTGTTTGGAGGACTTGGTCAGAAGCCGAGCACAGGCGTTCTGAACCACCTGTAGACGGTTCAGGGAGGTTCTGCTCAGACACGTGAAAAGAGAGTTACAGTAGTCTAAGCGTGAGGAGATGAAGGTGTGGAGAACACTAATGATCTGTTTGAGGAATTTCAGTCTGGTTATAGAGAGTATCACAGCACTGAAACTGCATTAGTGAGAGTTACAAATGATATTCTCATGGCCTCAGATAAGAATCTTGTGTCTGTTCTAGTCTTGTTAGATCTCAGTGCTGCTTTTGACACAGTAGATCACAATGTTCTTGTAGAAAGACTTGAACATGTTGTAGGGATCAAAGGAACAGCGCTAGGCTGGTTTAAATTCTACCTGTCTGATGGGTTTCATTTTGTAAATGTACATGACAAATCTTCATACTCCAGGGTTACTTGCGGAGTAACACAGGGTTCAGTGCTTGGACCAATTCTTTTTACAATATATATGCTCCCAATTGATAAAATCATTAAACTTCCAATGTTATGCTGACGATACTCAGCTTTATCTATCCATTAACCCTGATGAACCTAATCGGTTAGGGTTAGAACACAAACACTTTTTTTCCCTTTTTACACAACAAGACAAACTGAAGAGGATAATAAGGGCACACGCTCATTGTTATTTAATAAGCAGTATTTTAATGAATGAAAATCTGACAGATTAGCGTGTTAACAAAGCTGGAACATCAATAGTCATCATAATAACAACAATAACCAATAATTATATTCACATGTCAGCCTGTGGAAGGGTCTAACAGGAGAAGCGGTGTTTCCCTCCACACAGGATCAGATGTTACTGAACGCCTGGGGAGGAATTAAACCACGATGTGCTCCATCGATGGTAAACTGTCTGTGCTGACTGATGGAGTGTTTATGCTGCGAAGGGGAGACCTCGGAGTGAGCAGCATGTCAGCATGGCAGGTCAATTTATAGCAATCCCTCCATCAGCTCTTCAGTCACTCTGTAACTCTATCTATCGACCTCCAACACACACACACACACACACACACACACACACACACACACACACACACACACACACACACACACACACACACACACACACACACACACACACACACTGTTTGCTGTGTGTGTGTGTGGCGGGGGGGGGGGGGGTATGCAGTGTCTCTTTACAAACACATTTGACTATCGCGGAATTGTATTTTGAAATGCTTTATTTTGTTAAATTTACCGGCCTGCCTCTTATGTCTAGGTTTGACTTCCTGCCAGAATTGATGCGGTTCACCTGCGGCTCGCGGAAAAAAATAGAGCAGACCCGAAACGATCGCTGCACGGCGTGGGCTGGAGCGCCGGCACGCTGCACTTCGGCGGCCCATGTGGTCATTGGAATAGGATAACAAGGGCGCCGAATGAAGGCGGTCCCCGTTTCACGGCGCTTCAGCGGCCGGTGTGTCCCCGGCGTAACTCCTCAGTTTAACTGATACTGGCAATATCCTGTCACACAATAACACCAGTATGTGTTCAATACTTGTGCAATACCAGATGTACATGAGTTGGTCTGCATCCCTTATGCTGCATTGTTCTGGAAACACAAGTTTTCTTCTTATTCTTTGCTTTTAGTGGTTGAAGGTTACAATAATAGCTAACTGCCTTCATGTGTTTACCTGTAATCTTATTTATCTTCTTCCTTTAAGTGTAAGTGCTGCTGTGGCAAGTGAATGTCCCCACTGTGGGATTAACAAAGTCTATTCTATTCTATTCTATTCTATTCTATTTATTCTAGTGTTGTAGAGAAGGCAGAGACCTCCCACTAGTGTTCCCACCTGAACCATAAAACTTTTTCTGGTCAGCAGAGGGCAGCAGAGCACGCTCCAGTGTGAAGTTCTTCAGGTTTATGGCTGTAGAACTACTGAAACCAGTTTAAAAGCAATAGTTTAAATTGTTAAAATGTATTTAGTGTTGCTTTAAGCAGGTGGATGAATCCCAAAGCCAGCATTTCTAGGGCTGAAGAAAATTCAAACGTTTTGGCTCAAACTGGACTAAATGTGGAAGCTGAGGTCTGGTTTTAGTTAGAGAAAAAGTAACCACGGCTACATGATTAAAACTTAGTTCAGTTATGAACCTGTTCATGTTTTTATCTTTCCCTGTTTTCTGACATTATCACATGCGAATGAAGCATTTCACCAAAGGGATGATAGCTATTACTAAAAAGCTGTAAAATGTGATGAAAAATCGCTATCTGGGTCATGCATGCAGAGATTTCCCAGGAAAAGCTCCATCCTGCAGGACTGTCTCACGCTCTGCTGTTCGTTTCTTCTTCTGGACGTCGGAGTACGTCTGACTCTTCTACAAAAGCCAGGGGGACATATTTACTGCATGTAGACACGTGAAGGTCAGACAAGAAAACTGCTGCTGATGGTTTTGCCAAATGGGAGCGACTCGGCTCCTGATCCAGACTCGGGAACTGCATGCAGGAAAACCTGGTTTCCACCACCAGGGGCTTGTTCAGACCTCCACATAAACAGCTACGGTGAGATGTCGGAGTAACTCTGGGAGGTGACAAAGAGTGTTCTGTGCTGACATGTTAGCAGAGATAATAAAACAAGAACAGCACCAGGACTGCATCAGTGGAGCTCTTACAGACTGTTTTCTAACCAGGCGATTAGAAAAAAACCTCGAGGTGGAGTGGGACTCATTCTGAAGCTGGAAGTCAGGCTGTAAAGGGACGTCTGAGGCTCCCAAGTCGTGTACAGTGAATAATTCACGTTGAAAAGTTTTTTCCTCCATAATTTTCTGTCTGGCAGCACAGTTCCCTCTTCAGAAAATTTAGAGCTTTTTCCTTGGGAGCCACGGGCTCGGAGCATGAATCAACCTCGCTCCATCCACGTCCCGCTGAAGAGCATAAACGTCCAACCGTCAGCCGCCTCTGCTGCGTGTGTAAACAGCACCTTCAGAGCCACCGTGCTCTCATGGAAACACTGTTAACTCACTGTTCACTTTTTAAACCACAATGTTAGAAGGAGCAGAGAAGGAAGGATGGTGTCTGTGGGGCCATCTTCATGTCAAAGGTCACTCTCATCTGCTGCAGAAGGTGTGTGGTCCGTCTGACCCTAAAGGTTTAAAGGTTAGTGACACAAATCAGTGACCTCATAGCTGAGCTGGACCAATATGGCGCGGTATGGGGGCCAAAATTAAGACCACTGCCCAGCAGCAGGAGGCTATATAAATTCCGAAGCAAACTACTGATCTGATTAATGATAAGCTGGCGCCGGTAACTGAGAGGCTGGCGCTGCTTACTGAGGAATAGCACCTTTACCGGCATTACTACTAGATACGCTAGGGACTAGCAGCCCTCGGCTGGTCATTGACTGGTTCACACACTCCCCCTGCTGTCTATTAGCATGGATAGGCTAGCGTTAGCCTGGACGGGCTGGTGTTAACACTGGAGAGGCTAGCCATTAGCGTGCCTAGGCTGGCCACTAGCTGGATTTCCTACCCCCTTGACGGACTTTAAGCATGGATAGGCTGGCAAAATACGGCGGTAAAATACAGGGGGTCCCCACCACAAACAAGAAACTTTACGAGTCTGATGAAACCCGCTGGTTTTCCATCAGGCGGTCACGGGGCAGCTCCAACGACCCAGTGGCTGTGCTGGGTCAATGTTATCGAGCTCAGTCCGGCTCGGCCGTGAACGAGCCGAGGCGACGTCGTGCTCTGCTTAAGAAGAAGTGTTATTTTCCCGCTTCAGAAGAAGCGTCCAACGTGTTTTCACGCTTTCTCCGAGACATGTCACGTCGCTAAGTTGTTAGCGCCGCGCGCTAACATGTCAATAGTGCAGCGTAGCCTGCTGGAGGTTTTAAGGGTTCAGATGAAAACACCCGACCTCTCAGGCTGCTCACACATCGATCTTAAGTTGTAGCTGTTGTGCTCACGCCGTAATACAGTATTAGATGCGGTTAAAGTCAGACATGAAAAAATAAATAAATTTTACATGAATAAGTGATGCTTAGCCTGGTGGGGGGAGGAGAACCTGGCCTAATAAGCACTGGAGGAAACCCTGTCAAGATCGTCAACACTCGTTTATCTTAATGCTATTGAAACATGTAAACCAAAAGGCATTATCTCCACTGCTACCTTTCTAATTTTAAACTCAGTAACTTATGCTGTAACTTCACCTTGCCCTGCCTGCTCCTCCTTGCTGCCCGCCGGCTGTGATCACAAGAGACAACATAGTAGTTCCCGCTGCTTCTTCGGGAAACAGCGCAAAAAACAAAAAAAACTTGGGTTCTTGTAGGTGGGACTAGTCCCTAGCGTATCTAGTAGTAATGCCGGTAAAGGTGCTATTCCTCAGTAAGCAGCGCCAGCCTTTCAGTTACGGCGCCAGCTCATCATTAATCAGGTCGGCAGTTTGCTTCAGAATTTATATAGCCTCCTGCTGCTGGGCAGTAGTCTTCATTTTGTCTACACACCACGCCATAGGTCAAGGACAGATGGACAAGGACCCAAAGAAGATCCTGATGCTCCAAACTTCAACCTCATATTCCAAATGCCGGTAATTCTATTGACTTAAACTTCTTTACATAAATGCATCTTTTGACATTATAAGCTAACTTCTCATTCTAAACTTATCTGAAATCCAGGTAAGACTTCAACCTCCACTAAAAACGTAACTGTCCTTTTGTGTTCAAATGTCGACTCAGCAGGAACTTAAAGTGCTTTGGAAAGGTCCAGAATTCAGAGAATTCACCGGCATGTTGCCATTATTTTATCCAGCAGGTGGTGACTCCAACATGAGGCTTCTGTCTAGAAGGAGTCGTTGGACTCGGTCATTAACCACTGTAGATCACTGCCACAGGTCTTCCTCCAGCTCCTGCTGGTCCTCTCCCAGGTCTCCCAGTCACTGTAGAATAGATGTTTGTGTGTTTTATGGAGAGCGCATCTTTGTGATAGCTGGAGCACAATAAGCAGAGAGGTTTGTCGTATCGTTTTCCACCTCCCACATCGAAGCCAAGGATTTTAGCACATGGATGGATAAAGGAGATGGAATGGTGAAGCTCTGTGATTTAGCAATGGGCTGTTAGCTCAGTAGGCATCTGACACACACACACACACACACACACACACACACACACACACACACACACACACACACACACACACACACACACACACACACACACACACACACACACACACACACACACACACACACACACACACACACACACACAGCTAATAGGTTTTAACAGTCCTGGCTTGGACGGCTGGATTCCTGGCTTCTCTGAGCACAAGAGTGAGACGACAATGCCACAGGGTAGTTCTTTCTGATTCGTCCCGAACATGGAGTCAGATGTTGTGATTGATGACTGCTATAAAAATAAGAGAAGATATCCCGGTGGTGACTTGGAGCTGCTGAGGTTCACCTTCATCTTCCCTCTGATCTCCGACCGCTGCTCGCCGAGCTGTGAATCTGTTATTGAGGAGTATTTATAGGGCAGTAAGTCCCACACATCGCCAACAAGCTGACAGGCTCAGTTTGTTGCACAATAAAGCCCGTCCGTTTTCATCAGCTTCACAGCACGACACTAAGTGGTGTCACTCACCAACATGCTATCTGTTTAACATTGCAGCATCAGAGACAGCATAACAGCTGCTTAATACAACTACTGTGGGGACGGGGTGTCACCTCTTTGTCTGTGTCTGCGTTGTGCCAGGGATGAGCTGAAGGTACCAAACAGGCTCAGGTTCTTCTCCTGGCTCCTTCCTGGTTTGGCAGCATCACACCTTTTGGGCCACAGCAGCTGGCACCTGCCTGGTGTTTTTTTCTTAGACCACTATTAGATCAAAGAGGAGTGGAGCGAGTCAGCTGTGCAGAAGATTCATGCTCATGTTTTAGTTTCAATTTAAGATTTCAGCCTTGAGATGGACATTTTAATAAAGGTTGCTGGGTTTTCCCATTTTGGAACAATCATCCTGTTTCCAGTGATTCCCCCAGAAAAATTTTCGAGGGATGGGCGAGAGAAGATTTTGGAGTGGCGCATCAAGTCGGTCCTCATGGTAACTCTGGGAGAGTTTAGCCTGTGACTGTGGATCATATGCTCCTTTGTTCTTTGTCATTTAAAAACAAACGATGTATGCAACACGTGAAGCTTACATTTGAGAAACAAACATTTCAGAAAAAAAGGCATTTCAAACTGTTGTTTGAATTATTATTTCAACGTTCATTTTTTAAGAATTTTGGAAGAGTTTATTGCATGCTCTGGAAATCTACAGCTCCACAAGGTGCTTTACAACACAGTTAGCCATTCACCCATTCACACGCTGGGCTAGCAATGGGTACCAAATTCGGTACATTTTAAGGTACCGACCGAATTCCATAGTACAGACTGAGCACCGATTCACGTCATTTGAAACGGTGCCTCGTTTTGGTACCCATCCTTCATAACGAGAACTTGCTTAGACAGCTGCGCATGCGCAAGAGCGTTATGTCGTCGGTCGCTGTGAGCGAGTTGTAAACAGAGCAGCATGGTAGAAAGAACGCACGCTAAAGCTTGGGTCCACTTCACTAAATGTGATGGGTAACTGGGTGATGATGAAACCAGCGACAACGATCTAAGTGAGACATCCTCATCTTAATCTGCTCCGGTAGGTAAATAAAATGTTTAAGATAACGTTAGCTTGATATGTTAGCTTCCGTTCTGCTAATGGTGCGTTTGCTTTCTCCTCAGAGCTCCGAATTTCCAACTAGAAGAACATGAACGCGCTCTAAAGTTTGGCTTCACTTTACTAAATGCGACGGGTGATTGGGTGAAGATGAAACTAGCGACAACGATCTAAGTGTGAGGCATCATCTTTTTAATCTGCTCCAGCTGCTAAATAAACTGTTTAAGATAATGTTAGCTTGATAAATTAGCTTCCATTACCACCATTGTTATCAGCTAATGGTGCGTTCGATTTTTCCTCAGAAATTCTAACTTCCCAGTAGGAAAAATTAAAAGAAAAAGCACAGCAAAAGGAATGAAGATACACAGTAAATTTAGTTCCCAGTAAAGGTGTTTGCTTCATTTTAATTATCAGCTTATAAAACTACAAGGACGATGTTGAAATACAAACAGTTGTATGTTATTTATCGTGATATTTATCAAATATAGTTATATATTGAGAAAAATATATATTTAATTATAAAAGAGAATTAAAATATTAAACACTCAAAAGTATCAAAAAATGGTACCGTTAAGTACCGGTATCGATTCCTAGGTACCGGGAATTAGTACCGAATCGATTCAAATGTCAAAGGTACCCATCCCTACGCTGGGCGATGAACTACAATATCCACAGCTGCTCTGGGGGCACACTGACAGAAGCCAGGCGGCTGAGCACTGGTGCCACCGGATCCTCCGACCACCACCAGCAGGCCAGGCGGGTTGAACGTGTTGCCCAAGGACACAACGGCTGCAACAGACACGGCTTGAATCTGAAACCCTACGGTTATCAGCTGGGGACCTCCCTCCTCTGCTACTGATTCCTACAACATTCACAAAAACTCATTTATACGAATGAAAATGATGAGCAGCAGCGGCCTACTGTATATATGTATTTAAATTAGGATTTATTCATTGCTCATTAAATATATTTATTGTATGGTTTTACATTTATGTCTTGATAAGAGGAGACAGTAGGGCGGTCAGCAATTTTCTAGGGGTGACCACGGCCCCTCCCTGGGCGCGCGGGGTCCGGGGGCCACAGAGAGGGGGCTGCCTATTGACTACCACTGATCTAGAAACCCATCCACCGCTGACTGATTAATGATACGTCTCTTTGATTTTAGGTTGTGAGGGACAGATTCAACATTAGATGCAGCTGTGGTCACTCAAAGGCGTGTTGCAAGCTTTTCAAAAGTGTGGGGGATGTTGTCTGTGGATGTCATCAGTTGTAATTGAAACTCAACCTCAATCCAGGAACGGGTCTGCGTATAATTCACAATAACAAAGTCCTTCCAAAAACATGCTTAATATTCACCAATGTATAAACTGCACACATGCACAACGGGAAGAACTTATCTTCCAAACAACAGAACCCAAGTTTTCTCCATCAACAACACCCAATTCAACAATAAGCTGTTAAATCAAAAGGACGTAAAAAGACACTAAATACGCATTTAGAGAAAAACACACAGTGGCGACAATCCCATATCCTCAGAGCCTGATTAAATAAACGGACTACACTAGGCAGGCTGCATTTTTAGCCCCCCCCCCCATCGATGTTATTTAATGAATTGAAATCTGAAACTTACCAAATTTACTTATAAAAGTTCATTCACATTTTACACAGCCTAGTCCTTGGTTACAAATTGGTTGTTTGTATGACAAAATATGTCATGTGTTGTATGTAAAACATTCTATCAGACAATTTTTTGATATTAGTCATTTATACGTCATTACACAGCTGTATTAAATGCTAATAAATGATCCTCATCTTATCGATTGGGAGTGTCATTGTCAAGGCGGTACCAGTAAATAACCACTAGGTGTAATTAAACTATGTAAACAGAGCAATGTGTCTCTTATTTGCTGTTTATATTTAATCACTACATTTAATTACAAATATTTTCTGCAAAATACAATAGCTTACAGCATTTATAAATGTTGACAAATTAAAATCACATGATGGTGGAAAGACATTCAAGAATAAATAGATTAATTTGAATGGACTGAAGCATGTTTTAAAGGCGCAAAAACAAACTATAAACACACAGCTTAAATTATTACAGTATAAATTTAATACAATCTATAATCTTAAAAGAAAGTATTTTAATAAAATGAAAACGTTATCTTGAGTTTTGATCTTGCTTTATGCTCATTCAAGCTGTTGTTGCCTCTGCTGAATCAGAAATTCGGTGTGAATTTTCTGAGTGTTAACTTATTGTTTTGCTATTTGAACATTAATAAAATTATTTGAAAAATAATTAATTAAACAGCAACACTTACCAAGGAAACCATTTAGCATGCTCCACTCCGGGATAATCTTCAGCCTTCCAGCATCACAGGCCTCAGTCACAGCAGAAACACGTCTGAAGAAATGTTCCTTGGTTAAGCTTCGGTTTATGTCTCCAGATTTCCTCTGTGATGCAGAAGAATGTCCAATATTTTGAGAGGGATAGTTTAGTGCAAAGTACTCACGCATCCTGTCATCAGTTTAGTACCACTGCAGGATCAGATGGGTAGCTAGTTGTTAATACCCTTTCTGGGTCTAGAGGCTCCTGCTGTAAGACTATACTGGGCTTACTTCTGGCTGGCTGCTGTTCTTCCAGTTCGTCCTTCTGTGAAGGCGTTGATGTTGACGGCGTTGGCGCTACAGCGTCTTCCGCCGCATTACCCGCCGCATCTTCCACCGCGTCTTCGGGTTGTGTCTCCTCCGGGTCTGACTTGGGCCCGGCCTCTGGCTCTACTGACTCGAGCAGGTTCACAGCCGTCGGACGGCTGCCCGAGCAGCCCGACAGAAACTTCTGTAAAGCCCCCCGCCGTCTCTTCTTTTGTTCCTCTTCATTAATTTTTTTTTTTTTACGTTTTGCCGCACCCAAAAGCATCGTGAAAGTTAGCCTACTCAAAAACACCTGCTAGCTTTGTTGTGTCCCGCTCTGACTCTGACCGCTTCTCTGACGTCCTTAATTGGGTGGCGCCTTAATGTGACGTAGCCAATGAAACGGTCTATGGTTAAGATAAACATTGTCACTATTTTTAGTTAATTAATAAATATTGAAACAAATTGTAGATAGGAGTCCTATCTACAAATTCTATCATAGGACATTTGTACATTTAATTTTTAATTTATTTATTTTTAATTTTGTTCCTCTGTCTCGGCCCAATCCAGCCAATCAGGCCCTAGGCACGTGCCTACTTTGCCTTTGCGTTAATCTGGCTCTGCATATCCTATCCACAGAATCCACCGTTTAAATTAAAGCCCACACAGAGGTTTCCTAACTACGGTGGCCCTGAAGTGCAAACCACTAAAACAAATCACTTAACGCAACAACAAATTGAAACACGCAACAACAAATCACTTAATGCAAAAACAAATCACTAAACGCACAACAAATTGAAAAGCACAACAACAATTCACTAAACGCAAAACCATTGAAAACCACAAAAACAAAACTCAAACTGGAAAAGGTAGGTACCAATGCTGCAACAACAGGCATCACTGATTGGATGATGGATCCGTTGGCCTTTTGAACCGGAAGTTGTTCTGCCGAACGTGGTTATGTGAAAGAGCAGTCAGCGGGTGTGTCCGAATCCACAGGCAGGATGCTTACGAGCACGGGTTCTCGCCGGTCTAGCAAGGCCGGGTCCTTGCCAGACCGCTAAGACCGGAACCCAGCGGCTCTGAATTCGGACAGTCTAGCCTTTACCTCTACCATGCCCCGTAGGTCCCGTCACAGCCGCGGCGGCAGCTACACACAAAGGAAAAATGCTAAAGCTAGCGAAAATGGAGCGGGAATATGAAGGAGCTATACAGCAGCTTCATGTCCATCAGCAGCGTTTTGTTCACAACCGTTTTCAGGTAAAGTAACTTTGTTTATTCTAGAAGCTTTCAGGACTTACATGTTAACTTTAGATGGTTTCATGTATGTTTTACAGCTCATTTAAAATAAAGGATTTGTCTTAAGTGGAGCGGGCATTTAACGGGACACACTGGACTGAATCCTGGAGAACATTTGTCTTCTTAACCTGTTGGAGAGGGATGGGTCGTAAACATCTGGTGCATTTCTGGGTTCTCCAGCCATGAATACACTGCATGTCTTTACGGGTTGATAAATGAACTGGAAAAGGAAAACTCTTGGGTTTGTCAGCAAGAGAGAAAATTGTGCATCTGCTGGATGACAATAAAAGTCTCTGGTTGCTGAATCTGTCAGGAGCAAAGTGTAAAGGCTCATAATCTGTTCCTCTGTATCAAATGGCCAAGAAATTGCAGACTGAGAGTAGAATTACTGTATCATCTGCAAACAGACTCACAGCTGCACTCACAAAACAAACTGACCCCTTCTTAATCACATATCACAGGACATGCTCGTGTGCAAACCCATTACACTTATTTAAGACACGAACAGTGAATAAAACATGTATTTCTGGGTGCAAAGGCAAACATTCTTTAAAACGCTTCTAGCCAAACATGCATCGTACCACGCAGCACTGATTACTCTCGCTGCCTTACAGCTGTGGCTGAGGCCCCAGCGTCTCCCAGCATCCAGAAGTGACACCTTAGCCTGGTATTTAATTTTGTGTGGCAGCGGGCGTTAGAAAAACACATGATGTAGCCAGTTGTTTTGGAGGGCAAATGGAGCAGGCATCATAAAGGCTGGTTTTATTAGCTGTTGCTTGATTTGTTCCTGCAGCCTGCAGAGTGAGCTGCTAAATCAATGCGTCCAGCTGTTCTCGCCGGGGCTCTCTGGGCGCGCAGCAGGTGTATGGCCCGCTCGGCTCGGTCACACACACCCGCTCACATAACAAATAATAATGGCCTCCACACACGGCCCATCCATCACTGTTATGGGCCGGCTCGAGAGACCGAGGCTCACAATCGTGCAGGCCGAGGGACTGCAAGAGTGTGTGTGTGTGTTAAACACAGTTATGGAAACACACAGTGACAGGAATTCCTGCTCATATTTGTTGCGCAGATTAAGTGTGAAAACATTTCTAAACTTGTGAAGTGTTACCTTCGTCCAGCCTGAAGCTGATTTAATGAACCTGTGAAGCAAACTTGAAGGGTTTTATACAAAACTCAAACTGGATTTAATTAAATCAAACACGGAGTTTTTCTGAAGATGCCTCTCTGAGCTTTCATGAAGTTTCCACCCTCCTGTTCTGTCAGCATAGCACGATGAAGGTCACCGTAGCTAATTCTGTCATGTTACAGGTGTACTGCTGTTACGAAGCACTGACCTGGTTATAAATACACTTGAACCTTTAAACCGAGTTTGACTACAAATGCGGTTTTAACGAATGCGTCTCATTCAGCAGACCAAGCTACAGACTCTTTCACACCGCTGATAAATGTGGATCAGCCTAGAAAATCCTGATCGGTTCCCGGCACGCATTAACAGGAATATTCTGTCTCCGGGAAATAGGTGTTATTTTACATACCTGGAAAAGAAACAGAGGAAGAGGAGCTGTGTCAGGAAAAGTGTGACTCGTTCTGTCTTCTAGTGAGATCATCTTTCTCTTATGAAAGGGTGGATAACAGTCATCATCCACTTTCACTTTAAAAAAGAACTTAAAAAAGAAGAGACTTAGCGAGAGAGAGAGAGAGAGAGAGAGAGAGAGAGAGAGAGAGAGAGAGAGAGAGAGAGAGAGAGAGAGAGAGAAAGAGAGAGAGAGAGAGAGAGAGAGAGAGAGAGAGAGAGAGAGAGAGAGAGAGAGAGAGAGAGAGAGAGAGAGAGAGAGAGAGAGAGAGAAACCTAAACAGCATTTACTGGAAGAGAAACAAACTGATGAGGCATAAAGTTGTCTGGAAGACAACGATGGCTGCAGGATTTTCAGCGGAGAACAAACTGAATCTTAGCAAAGATCAGATTTTGTTCCAAACTAAAGGAGCAGCTTGTAAAAACAAACACCTCTGTAGAGATCCAAACGTGTGCTTGTGTATTGATGTGTGTGTGATCAGAACAACTGCTCAGGCGAAAGCAGTAGATGTGCTGCAGCTGGTCTTGGAGTTTGTCCTTCCACATGAAAGGGCAACAGTCACAGTGTTTGTGTGTGTGTGTGTGTGTGTGGGGGGGGGACATGAAAGAGAAATGCAGCAATAGACTTCACCAGGAAATATCCTGTGCCTCATTAATCACTGCTCCACCATGCATGCCTTTTAACACAACAGTTTGTCTCCCTCTGTATGTGTGTGTGTGTTAACAGTTAACAATTTTCAGTATTTTTTTTTTTGCAAAGAACAAACAAACAAATAAAATCATCAAACAGAACCACTCCACACCACACTGCACTGGATCAAACAAACAAAAACAAAAAAATGACAAACTCTGTGACAAAGTGACACAAAATCAAATAACAAATACGACTTCAGGAGAGAATAAAAAAACAGTCACAATAAAGTTTTGAAACACCATCAAAAGACAATACTACAACCGTACTTTATTAAAATCACTAACTGAGCCCCTCAACGCATTCTTAATTTTCTTAAATTCTTAATTTTCTTGAGATGGGCAAGAGACATAATCTCCACAAACCAGTGGCAACAAAACTCATCTGCCGATGGCACGCGTCCAAAGAGGCACCCACCACAATTATCCCAAACAAAGCAGTCAAGGGGTCAGGGTGCACAATGGTCCCACAGATCCTGAACACCAATACCTCTGTAGCTTGGGGCACGTCCAGAACATGTCACGGAGAGTAGCAGGTGACCGTCGGCATCATGGGTGACACTGAGCCTCACAGGACAATGCAGACCGTACCTCACATCCTGCTAACTGCGAAGAAGCCTCCTCGCGTCAGCAAACGTGGCCCGTGCTCTGGTCACTTTTGAAGCGTAGTCTGGGACGACTGCATTGTAATGAAGCTGGCCATGGGTACACGCGTGGGCAAGAATCTCAGCGGCCTTGATTGTAATGTAAATTTTCCACATGAAGTCGTGATTATTACTCATCGTATGGTGTTTATTGGGTCTCAAAATATGTGCACGTGGGTTCTGCACGCACATGAAACAAGAGTACTTAAACGTGACACGTACAATGAAATTTATAACTCTTGGGTGAAAAAACACATCACAAGAGGGCATATGTACACTGTGAGAGAGCAAACTGTGTCTGCGAGTTCACAAGGAAGTGCACAAGCGACAAGCCTGAGTGCAAAACAAGATGATTTTTTGCACCTCCCTCCTGCGCTGCTCCGAGTCACAAATCACGTGCACCCCCCCACAGTGTTGCCAACTTAGCGACTTTGTGGCAATTTTTAACAGCTTTTTCAGACCCTCTAGTTGACTTTTTATCCCAAAAGCATCTAGCAAATAACTTAGAAACCTTTCTGATAACCCTAACTTTCTATTGAACTTTGTAAATAATTTTTGAAGGTTAGCAAAACATTAGGACAGGGAATGAAGTGAGCATGTGCACTATGATACATCAACTGACTAATCATGAACCATTGGCCCAGTCCCAATACTGGCACTGTGGCCCGCGGTCTGCAGCAAGGTGCACTTGGAGAAAGTGCGCAGTAGGCTTTGAGTGCGTGGTACACAAGTGAGCAAATAATTGCACAATTGAGACAGAGAGCATTGCATCATCGATCTTAACGCATGCCGATGTTATGTCAACCAGCTGCGAGTTGGAACCATCATCTCACAAAAAATAACCCTCAACCTCACCCTAACCATAACTACCCTAAAAAATATATGTTTTGCATAATTATAATTTACGAAATTACTAAATGTAACATGATTTTTATGCTTGTTTTAGGGTTATGGTCAGGGTAAGGGTTAGGACACTCATTTTGTGTGAGTGGATGGTTCAAACTTGCAGCTGGGTGGAAAAGAATCAGATGTCGGCGGTATAACTCATATTAACACACCAACGGGATGCTGTTTGCTGTGATACGTTTTTCAAAAACCTTTATTACCAACTTTCAAACAAACAATCAATTATTTTAAATAAATTTAAATTCGTCACTGCTTTGTGTTAAAGTTTTAGAGCATCAACTGATTGTCCTAAAAGGAACTACTTTCATTAGAAAATACACATGCTCAGAAAAGGAACTTGAGCCTTTTCTCTCGCAGCAAGGGATTGTGGGTAATACACTTCACCCAAGTCCGCATCGATTAAGACTTGCACACTGGTGCCCTGGACCAGATTACTTCCTGGAGTCATTTCGAAGCTACAACAGATCTGATTGTGACTTGTGTCACATGACATGACACAGGTCACGTGACTCTAGCCTAGACAAGACCGTCATTTACCGAAGCAAAAATGTTTTGCTTTGCATTTCTGTCTAGGCACGCTCCATTGGGACTGACATCTGAAGCTGTGAGTACATCACGGTGTTTGTTATCCAATAGCATGTGGGGACAGTTTGAAAGACAACCATAGATCCCGCCCCACCACTGAGAGCCGTTAATGGACTGTGGCCAGACTATATATGCACTTATAGCAGGGGTGCCCAATGCTGGTCCTGGAGGGCCGGTATCCAGCAGGTTTCGTGGTTTCTCTGCTCCAACACACTTGATTCAGTGGTTCAATCACCTGTGCAGCAGTTCATCAGGCTCTTCAGAAGCCTGTTAATCACCTGCTGATTGAATTCAGGTGTGTTGAAGCAGAGTTCAAACTAAAACCTGCTGGATACCGGCCCTCCAGGACCAGCATTGGGCACCACTGACATATAGGATGGCTTGCCAGGCTAATGTGACTCAGCAATCAGCACTAAAATACTTCTTTTTTATTGTGTTATTAAATTGTTCATATTTATTATTATTTAGAACACAACGAGGTGCCGCGGTGGCCTAATCAGTATTAGTTTTAATATTAGTGGAATGCTACTCTTTTCATTCTTCCGTTTGTAGCATCTGCATCTATATTGTCTATAGGACGGGCCCTGTTCTAAACATAGAACCAAAATGAAGATTGTTTCATGTCTTAAAGTGTTTCTGTCTCACTGAGTGGACGGAGGGTTGGCTCACACAGACATTAGGATTTGGTTGACAGCCAGACATCAGGAAAGGAAGGTAAAATCCTCGGTTGTGTTCAAACAATCTTATCGTTTTCATCATCATTTCTCAGTGAAGTCTTGCTGATGGAACACCACATCACTTCCCTTCCTTTGCCCTAAAAAGCTATCAGCACCTAGCTGC
This sequence comes from Nothobranchius furzeri, assembly GCF_043380555.1. Lineage (NCBI taxonomy): Eukaryota > Metazoa > Chordata > Actinopteri > Cyprinodontiformes > Nothobranchiidae > Nothobranchius > Nothobranchius furzeri. Next base: position 33,709,402 of record NC_091754.1, on the reverse strand, counting down.
TGTTAGCCGCTAGACTAAATAACCCACAAGTCACACTCCCAACAGTGAGTTTGCTGGTCATGACCTAAGCAGTAAAAGAACGACAGGGGTTATATTTTTCCAGAAAGCAGAATTCCCACATCGTTTTTCTCTCTTCAGCGCATTTCCGCCTCTGTGACTCTTCAATGCTGCAAACCCTCTGGTGAATTTGGAGGATCGGACCATCAATCAGATGTTTTAACAGCACAGCTGAGGCCAAGGTGAGTGAGCAGCAAAGCAGGTGACCCTACGTGGGCACGCTCGTGACCCCATCATTCCTCAAACATCTCTGTCCCACCAAAAAAAGCACAGCAGGACCCCATAGAGGCCAGTTTTTTTTTTACCTTCCTCATACGGCCTGCTGTATGTCATCACTGCAAATATATTTCTAAGGATGAAAAGTAGTGGGACTGACAGATAGTCAGTTAGTTAGTTAATGAGTTAGTTAGCTTAACTATGTGGTTTGTTTTATACTGTGGTTCATTACAATAACAATTATGTTTTAATTAAAAAAAATTTAATTATAAATTTTCAAAACTTTTTCAGATAAGTCTGAACCTAAACTAAAACACTAAAAACTGTTTTGTTTTGCATTTTTATGGCATGAAAGTTTGTAAACTTTGATTTAAAGTCTCTAAACTTCAGGAATACACTTCATCATTTGTTTAAAACTGTTTTGATCCTTGCAACTGTGCAAAAATAAACACAACATAAGTAAATAAATACATAGTTCTTCTGTGTTGTACACAAGAAGTTGTGTGTATAGATAATGTAGATAGTAATAAATAGTATGTATATAGAACTAAAATTAAGGAATGGAATATATCTGTAAATGGTGTTAAATTATGGCCTTAAAGGGACATTATGGAAGTTTGACAGCCAAAACATGTATAGAAATAATAAATTTCTTCTTCATACATTCTCCTGCAATGCCCTGGTCCTGTAGAATGAGCCCTGGCATTTTTACTGTGATTGCCTGTTTTTCTGTAAAATCCAAGCCCCCACAATGCGGCTCAAAAATTTAGCCCAACCCGGCAGTACCAAAAATTGCAGTTCCACCCTCATCCACTGGGGGCTGGTGTCAGAAGCGAGCAAATCCTCATTGACTCCCATGTTAAAAATGCCAATTTCACAGCAGAAATAAACATGTTTACAGCCTGGTACCAAAACATATTTTTTGTTTAAATGATCTAGTTTACACTCATGACAACTCTGAGGGGGTGAATGTTTTTCTCACTCTTCTGTTAAAGTGTATTAAAAGCCTAAAATTTTGTATAATTAATGAGCATCCGACACACGTGACTACAGAGCTAGCTCCGTGGAAAGGCCTCAGTAGAGCCTCGATCTGGCTTGGAAACTGTTCCGGGATTTTGAGTCTCTGTGTGTGTGTATTCTTTTTTGGATATTTTTTGTGCAATTGTTGGACAAAATGACTTGCTGTGGCATTAATTGCACTAATAGAGCATCCAAGGAGTCTCCACTTCATTTATTTCGGTTAGTAAAATTATATTTATGTATTTTAGGTGTTGGGGTTATTAGGAGCGAACAATTCGTAAGCGTTAACTTACTTTTGGATTCTTCAATAAATTCTGTAAATATGTAAATATTTACTGATTTATTAATTAATTAAGATATTCTTAGATATACGGGGCACCATTCCCCTTTAACCGGGGAAAAATTGAATCCAAAACTCTTATCAGTCTTTCTTGAAGTTCGTAGAATCCTTGGAGCAGAGACTTCTCTTCGACACAACAAAGCTACTGGAGACGAAAATCTGAATTTTATAACGTTTAATTAACAATTTGTCAAATGAATAAACAGTGGCATAAATGAATAATAACCATGTGATATAATAAAAGGATGTATATTCAAAATAATGTTCAAGGTTTTTGTGTGTATGTAGGATGTATGAATGGGGTCCTTTGTTCTCACAAAGGAGTAGTGTGTGTGCGTGTGTATGGATTCAAAATGGAGTCTTGAATACAAGATGGCTGACTCCTTTGTCTGGCTAAAGTGTGGGTGGCAACTTGCACTTTAACTTCCAAAGCACTTAGAATCAGTAGTAACTTAACCTTAAATCACTCAAAACATTTCAAAGGATCATGCAACAACACAAAAGATTAATCACGAGTTAATATCCTTAGTTTATCAGCCTGGCCATGGCCGAACATTTAAAGATACCGAACAATGATTAATAAGCAGTTTATTCTTTCAAAATGACCCGAAGGACGAATTTGGAACGAAAGAGGAAAACACGAAGCTACTTTTTTAAGCAATAGCGCGGTTTTATTGCTTATTCTGGACTATAGAGGAAACGGGAGAAGAAAAGAATGAGAGAAAAATGAGTTTTCTGATCACCAAAAGAGCGAGGCGTCCCTCCCCCTTTTGATTTGACGGTTCTCCGTGTTTCTCTGCAGTTTTCAGCGTCATCCGCCGGTTTGATGCTTTCTCCGTTGTTTGGCTCCACGAGTGTTTCTCCACGGCTGGACACAAAGAAAACGAAGTTCCTTTTGGGCTGAGTTTGACAACTTACAGCGTTTCTGAGAGCTGGATGGAGTTGTTGTTTCCCTCCGCTGGTTCTGTGTCCTCAAACATCAGCTGGAGGGGAGCAGAAACGAGCAGATCAGCGGTCCCGTGGGCTCAACTTGGCTCTTAGAGCTTCCGCGTGCTCAAAGAAGTCGGAGCGTTCGACAAGCGTGTCCTCACCGCCAGGTATCCTGGGCAAAAGAACGAGGTTTCTTTGTCTTTGCTGAAGATTTATGGTCTTCGTTCGCGGGAAAGCTCCGCTCACTCCCACACAGGCAAAGAATGTGTTTCTGGTATTAGGCGGTGACACCATCACAATGCTTCCGTGTGCAAAGCATCATGGGAAATGAAGTTTCTTGGCGCTGATGTGATTATTTGCTTTTCAGAGCAATTTAAGCACAGTCATTTTGGAGAAAATCACTGCATAGTAATTTCCTCATGAGGTCAGACCCTCAACATTCCCCCTTTTGGTTTCGGGGATCGCGCCCGAAGCTCGATCGTCGGAAGCACAGATGGGTTTGTTCCTCATGAACGTAGGTCGACTTGATTGTCGGAAGCACAGGTGGGTTTGTCCCTTAGGACGTTGGTCTCCTTGGACGCCTTTGTCTTTGGTCTTTGTCTTGGATCCTGGCGCCTTTGGTCTTTGTCTTTGTCTTGGATCCTGGTCAGGCACAAAACAAAAGAGGATAGGAAACGGGATAGTCCCCTACGCGCATAACGAGAAGAAGCCACTCACGCAGGTGGCACGCAATGATGATGTCGTCCATGCGAGAGGTAGTAGTGTAGAAGGCGGAAGGTCGGTGGGCGGTTAACTCCACGAGTGGACACAAAGGCATCTCACCGCCGGCCATACAGTTCAGTTTATGGAGCACGCGGTGATGTACGAGGTCCATAGTTCGCAAACGCGCATTGACCTATGTGGTCCCAAGATTCCCCCCTTTTTGGTCCAAAGGGTGGATCAGGACAGTCTTTGGGCTAAAACAAGGACCATAAAACTAAGAGGTACTACAATGTGCTGGTGTGTCAGACAGAGTCATTGACAGACTGAGCTGGGCCGGCACATAACCACTAGTCAATATGTGACCAAGTAAGAAACAAAAATACAGAAAACCCCAAAAAAAAAAACATGTAACATATAACATCCAAGAAAATTCATAGCAACCTTGAGGTCTCATAAAATACATTCTTAGGTCATACATTCAGTGTGTAGCTTATAAAGAATGTGACATAATGCAACACTCAGATAAAAATGTGAGGTAGACTAAATTGAGAACTACTCTTAGGTTTACAGAATAACAAAGAAAATGTTGCTCACCCCCTTTAGACAGGTGTGGTACATTCACGCTTGGAGTTTCCCCGAACGCGGTTACGAGGCACACCGTAGGTGAGCAAGTGCATCTTATCTTGGAGTTTATTAACACGCCTGTAGGCGGAATAAGCTATCACGGCCGTGATGAGCCATTCCATCCCCAGGGCGACCAATGTGCAGATTAAAGTCGTATAATCTGTGTCAATGTAGCGTCTTGGGCGTCAAAGTAAGTTCACGCGGGTTTTGTGTGAACTTAGCAAATTTGGTTCCTTCAATCAGTAATTGTTGGTCAATTTCTAAATCGAAGGCAAAGTTACAACCCTGGAAAGCGTCCATGATCTCAATCTCTGAGTCATGCTGTTCGAGGTTGAGGTGATGGAGTGTCAGGTTTCTAGTTCAAAGTGGAAATGCCTACCGTCCTTTCAAATACCAATGTTCAGCATCGACCTAAACCTATAGATGTGAGGTGTCACAATTATGGGAACATGTAACAGGAAACCGAGTTCTAATTTTTCTGCATCAACGTGAATGGGAATTGCACTACCTAGGCTGTACGCTAGGTGGATTGGTGAAAGGTGCACAGTAGAGGGGTAGCAGCTGTCAAGCTAACCTTGAGCAGGTCCAGTGGTACCAAGTACGGGGAAATACGACTTTCAACCAAGCTGTCCAGCGTGGAACTTACTTCCCTGAGCAGGTCCTGCATCAAATCTCCCACCACTCATGTGTACACAATATCCTGATGTATGGTTTCAGACAAAGTCTTGATTGCACGTAGAGATTCATTAATAAGAGCAGAATGTAGGTTGACAGTTACAAGAGTACCCTGTAAGGTTTTAGTAAGTACTTCCTGTTAGCGTTCTAGGAGGAGTTTCTCTTGGTTAGTGAAAATGACGGTGGGGGGGGGGGGCTGGTTCTTTGTCGGTTAGTACATGTTAGTGGGTTAAACGTGCACTTCCCCCCCCTTTCCATTTCCATGCATAGAACTATGTAGAGACTACGTCTACCTCCTGCGGGGAGTCTGGTCTCTGTACCCGCGGGGATGGTTTGACGTAGGGTTTGATTTGGTTCGCATGCACCCATTTGTAGACAGGCTCCTGTCTCGCTTTGGTGATGCGTAACCTGTATGCAACTGGAGAGAGTTTTGCCACGATCTCAAATGGTCCTGACCAGCAGGGCAGGAACTTCTTAGCTTTGCGGGCCGGTTGGGCGAACCGAAAGTAGAATACTTTGTCACCCACCTCGTATTCGCGGCTGGTTGTCTTTTGGTCGTAGTAGGCTTTAGCGCCTTCTACGTTGGTCTCCAGTTTCTGCTGAGCGTGCGCGAACGTAGCTCTGAGGTGTGTTTTCAAGTCTGCCACATACTGATGAGCGGTATAGGCAGTGGCAACACTGACATCCTCTGGGTGATACAGGAGGTGCAGTGGTAGAGTCATCAGTCTGCCGGTCATCATCTCAAAGGGCGTAACCCCCGTGGATCGCTGTGGAGTGGACCGTATGGCCATCAGGACCAGAGGGAGCTTGACGTCCCAGTCCTTCCCAGTGGAGCAGACGTACTTTTTGAGCATAGAGACGACCGTGCGGTTCATCCGTTCGACCTGTCCGGATGACTGTGGGTGATAGGGGAGGTGGAATCTCACTTCCACTCCCAAAAGTTCAAACAGGGACGTCATTACACTGGATGTGAAATGAGTTCCTCGGTCAGAGTCAATGCAGAGTGGAAGTCCCCATCGACTGAAAACGTGGTTAATCAGCAGTACAGCGGTTGTGACGGCTGTATCGTTTGGCGCTGGAAGGCACTCCACCCACTTTGTGAAACTGCAAGTTACAGTTAGCATATATTTGTTTCCTCTTGCCGATTTGGGAACCGGTCCAACCCAGTCGATCTGCAGGTGGGACCAAGGGAAGGTTATTCCCCTGCGTTGCAGTGGTGCTCTAGCAAGCGGCTGGGAGGGTTGAAACTGGGCACAGACGAGGCAGCCTTGGACATAGCTGTGTACGTCCTTGGACATCGACGGCCAATATGCTACTTCTGTCAGTGACGCGAGCGTAGCTTTTGCTCCGCGGTGACCTCCAACCGGAGTGTCGTGGGCGTAGGCAAGCATTACTCCTCTGTGGTCGAGTGGAACGACCCAGCGCGGCGGGCTGTGATCGTCACGTATGTAAACTAACAAATCGTTTTGTAGTTTCAGATGCGCGAGTTGACGATGCAGGGTTACCAAATCTCGGCTTGCGCCAGTAGGTGGTGACGGTTGTTTAGACATCGGGCCCTTTTGGAGAAGCTCGCGGATGAGCTTCAGGTCAGGATCTTGTTCCTGCATGGTGACTAGGTCCGCGTCATGTGGTTGTCTGCCTAGAAACACGGGTACCCCAATGTTCTGAGGTTCGTCTGCCTGTTTAGCATGGCGACGAGTAATCGCACAGACCTCGTGAACGGCCTTGGGAGGAAGCCACTCGTCTTTGAATTCCCAGCAGGTTCCCTGGTCAGCACCGAGCTTAGCAAGGCGGTCAGCTTCGTCATTACCATCTTTCTCTGGACCTAGGGTCCTGGAGTGACCTTTGACCTCTTTCCAGTAGACCATTATGCCTTTCTCAGTGGTGAGCAGATCACACGCTAGGAATAACTCCGAGTGTTTCACGTCTCTGTTCCTGGCGTTTTTCATGTGGTTCTCCTTCCACATGGGGAAGTGAGAGATGAAGCTGTGTCTAGCGTAGTTTGAATCAGAGCAAAGGACGATTTGAGTGATGTCCAAGGCTGCCGCCTGCTGGAGGGTTATCAACACTGCAGCAATTTCGGCGTACTGACTAGACTTTTGGCCCAACCGGTAGTGATTTGGTTGCTTAGTGTCACAGTCCACCCAAACGACTCCAACCCCGGCACGGAGCTGGCCTTCGTGAAGGTAGGCGCATCCGTCAGTGTAAACTTTCGGAAGCCCTTGGCAAACATTCTCATCAAAGTAGCGATGATTGGATGCGGTTGGGTAGACTGCGGCAGGTGTGTCCAGGGGGCCCATGACGGAGTCAGAGTCACAGTGCTGGCAGCCTGCTAGCCCTTGTCCTAGCGCTAGCTTGGTGTTCTGACCATACTTGACCTCAATGTTATATCCTTGGAGCACCATCATCCACGTCGCAATGCGGCTGTTTGACACTCTTCCTTCGCGAAGTCGCTGGCTGTTTAGGAAGGTGACGGGCTGATGACACGTTTCAATGATCACTTTCTGTCCACCGATGTAACTACGAAAGTGTTCGACGGCCCAGACTGTAGAGAGGAGAGCTCTCTCGCAGTCTGAGAATTGGAGTTCCACCTTGCTCAGAGGCTTGCTGGCGTATGCCACAACTCTCATGTCCTGATCGTGTTTCTGCTTCAAAGCAGCGCTCAGGCAGTGAGAGGAGAAAGTAGCCTCTATGTAGAACTCTTTATCCTTGTCTGGGTAAGCCAGACAGGGTGCGGACGCCAACTTCTGTTTTAGGAACTGGAAGGAGAGTTCTTGGGGTCTGTCCCACACGAAAGGTGTGTCGTTCCGAAGCAGCTCAGTGAGGGGCCTCGCTGTTTCAGCGTACTCCTCAATGAACTGTCTGGAGTAGTTGCAGACTCCGAGGAAGCTCCTGAGTTCAGTCAGATTAGCTGGGGCTTTGATGTCCTGAATGGCTCTAATGCGTCCCGCTTGGGGCTCGACTCCATTAGGGCCAACCAGCAGTCCAACATACTCCACTTTGGTTCGACACCACTGTCCCTTGAGAATCGCCAATTTAGCTCCGGCGTCAGCGAGCTGTTGCAGCACGTGACGGAGTTCGGCCAGGTGCTCCTCGAAGGTTCGACTCCTCATCAAGATGTCATCGACATATATGAGGTTCCCTCTGGAAGCAGCATCTGACATGGCTTTGTGGAGGAAGATGTTGAACTCGGCAGGTGAGTTAGAGTAGCCAAAGGGGCAGCGGTTCCAAGTATATTGGCGATTTCCAAAGGAGAAAGCCAGTTTATACTGGTCCGCCGGCTCAACCTTCATGGTCCAGAAGCCGTTGGCTACGTCAACCGTAGAGAAGAAACGAGCATCTCTGACTCTGGCTAGCTCTTGATCTAAATGGATCATAGGCCATCTGGAGAGAGGTACTTGTTTGTTCAGTGCACGATAGTCTATGGTGAGACGCCATTTCCCAGTCGGTTTCAGAACCGGCCAGATGGGAGAGTTGTAAGTGGAGTTACACTCTCTGATGATGTTTTTCTCCTTCAGCTGATCGAGGATCTCCTGGATCGACTCATAAGCAGCGAGGGGAATCTTGTACTGACGTACAAAAGTAGGAGGGGCATTCGGGTTCGTCGGAATGCGAACCGTGTGCAGGTTTGTGAGTCCACAGTCCAGGGAGTCCCTGGATAAGACGGACTGAAACTCATAGAACAGGCTTCTAAGCTCTGCTCTCTGCTCCTCTGACTCCAGCGCATCCGCTTTGTCAAGCTGCTGGCTGACTTCGGCCTCGAAGCCGTCATAAGGTTCAGAGGAGGAGGGTCTCTGGTGTTCCGGGCTTTCAACCGGTGACTCAGAGGGTTGAGTATTTATTGCAAAAACCGTTAGACACTGACCGCTGTCAGTATCTAAGGTTGCACTGCAAATGGGTTCCTCAGGAAGGGCTTCATGCCGCTTGATGGTAATCATTTGTGAAGGGAAAGTACTGAATGTGTCTACACCAACCTGTCTGTCGTTCAAGAACAACGGAAGTTGTCCGATCACGGGGACTGAAAGTTCGAAGTCATGGAATGAGCTATCTATCAGCATGCCCAAGGGCTTTCCTGCCGGCAGGTGGATAGGACTCTGGGTCGGATTTTCGACCAACAAGTACGCAGAACGATTGTTCAGCTCCAAGAGTGGCGTGCCACAGACGGCTAAGTTGAGCTCCAAGAAGTGCGGTGATGGCTGGAAGAAGGCCTGTGTGCCTGGCAGCTTCTGATGCTTCATCAGAGTCAGACGAACAGGCACCCCTTTGACCAATGGGGGCAGAACCGTGCTGGCTTCAACCACTGCACGGCAGGCCTGTGGAATGGTCTGACCGGACAGCAAGTGTTCAGGGCCTTCTGAGCGGGGCTCAGAGGATGGTGTGGCCCGGGCCCAAAGGACTTGATTGCAAGTGTCCAGCTGGGCACCGAGTCGGACCAGCAGATCTGCTCCAATGAGTGCAGGTGGATCAAGCTGTGGTATGATGCTGAATGTATGTGTGAGCTGTCTTGCTCCAAGTTGGATAGTCAGAGAGCAGACCTCTGGCGCTTTCAGGAGCCTCTGCGGCCAAGTAGGTGACAAGAGCCGATGGCTACGTGTCACACTGACCAGAAGGGGGTCCTTCTGACGCAGGTGTTCAAACGTCTGCTGGCTGATGGCTGACTTTTCAGACCAAAGAGCAAGGCGAGCATCTGAGATGTGGGTGCAGTTGATGGTAAGACCACCAACTATGTGTGGTGCATATGGCTGCAGGCTGACGTTCTTCAGCGAGCAGAGAAAAGATGAATGTGTGCAGAGAGGAGTTCCAGGAGCGGTTTCGTGCCTTTGCAGGCGGACATCGTCTGTGGGAGCCGTAGGAAGTGGCATGACCTTGAAACAAGGGTTTTGCGGCTCACTTATGCTGACTTCAAGAATGGAGGATGGTCGGCTGCTATCTGGGTTCCAGGGCTTAGGTGTGTCCACCTGGGCCCACAGTTGACCCTTCTGGCAGTCGATGAGGGGAGCTAGACGTTCAAGCAGGTCCTGACCAACGAGAAGTGGTTCAGTGTCTAGCTGGCAGACATAAAACGGGTGAACCAGAGTCATGTCTTGGAAGGTGATGTCCAGCCACGCCCGGTGAGTGATACACTCCCGGGTCTGGGTGTAGCTGGTGATTTTCAGGTCACAGGGTTCTACCTGGACTGGTTTCCCGAGCGACCGCATGGTGTCAGACACGCGATGGAACAGCGTGGAGCACATCAGGGTGATTTCTGAGCCGGTATCCAGCAGAGCATCAACCTGTATGCATCCACCTACGTTGGTGCTACAGTACAAACGGCGAGCATGATCATGGTTTGTTAAGTCACCAAGGAACTTCAGAAATTTAGTATCAGGTTTCTCTGGGGGGTAGATTTCAGGAGACTCCTGTGATCTACCAGTAGTGTTCCCCCAGCTGATCAGGTAGGTCCTGGCCACGCTGGGAGGTTGAGCCACGCCTAGTCATGCGGACGTTGGCTCTGGGTCTGGCTTCTTAGAAGCAGACTTTGGTGCAGGGGTCTCATCTGCAGATCTCAGCTGTTCCTTCTGTTTAGCTAGGAACTGCTGAAACATCTCCTGGAGGTCGGCTTTGGTCAAGTACTCACCTGCGGACTTGTGTTCGGGACCTACCTGTGGGCGGCGCTCCTTAAACCTTCCACTGTTCCGACCTGCCTGCCGTTGGTTTTGGTTGGGCCACTTCCTGTCTGATTGTCCAGACCTAGGCGGCCAATCAGCACCCCCCTTCCCCTGTTGAGGAGATTGGGACTGCTCTCGCGGTTTAACAGGTCTAGGTTTAGCAGATTTTGGCTTAGTGGGTGGAGCTTCTGTGCCTTCGAGCTCCAAACGCGGCTCGGCGTCGGGAGCTAGGTGCATGACGCGGTGACGTGCGTCAGGCTTTTGGGGCTTTCCGCCGGCTTCCCAAGCCTGTTGAGCGTATCTCCTAATCTCCTGAGTTGTCAGTTTTTTCATCCGACAATACATTGAGACTTCGGAGCGAACACACTCGTGCAGGTTGTGAATGAACAGGGATCTGAAGGCAGGGTCTTCCTCGAGCCCAGGGCCGTTTCGACCTTGGAAATAAGCACTTTTGAGTCGGCGATAATACTCTCTGGGGGGTTCGTTCCTCCCGTGTTTGATGGAGAAGGCCCCCATTGTAGCTGACGCAGAGTCTGCATACGTGGCGTATTCATCTCTCAACGCTCGGCAGAGCGAGGAGTACCGATCTCGAATGTCAGATGGTAGAGTTTCCATGAAACCGTGCACCGTTCTAGATGTGGTTTTCCAAATTAGCTTGAGCTTTTCCCTTGAAGAGGGTGCTGGAAGATCAAGCAGACAACGTTCTATCTCCCTGAGATAATCGTCGACGTTGGATTCATTGGTGTTAGGATCAAAGCGTTCTATGTCTTTAGCTAGCGATTCAATTTGACGTACACGGAGCCCTGACTCACGGTACGGCGCGTCATCCTCTGACTCTGACCCACGGTCTGTCTCAGAAGGCGCTGGATATCGCTGGTGTGCTCTGGGCTCCCAATGTTGACTCCTGGGGCCCAAATCGGGGTTCGGCATGTTGTGGCGGGCTGCTGGCACGTCACGTGGGTGTCTTGGGAGGTCCTCCTCCCGGGGCACGTCTGCGTAGTGCAGCCTGCGTCTTTCAACTGGGGCTTCTGCGTAATACGCTCTGTCCGGGTACGGACTGGCGTATGATGCTTGGTCATGCAGCTGGTTATCGGCATGCCGAATACCGGAGTAGCTAGGATGGGTGGATGGTTGAGGTGCAGCTTGGGGTGCATAACCCCAATCGGCACCTTGCACCCTTCGTGGACTGGGGGAGCGGTCTAAATAGAGGTGCCGCTCAGCTGGTCGACTTCTCACTGATTGAGAAGGCCGTGAAGATGAGGGTCCAACCTGGGATTCGAGGGTGAACTGCTCTCGGCCCCTAGGTGGTCCTGAATGCCCTATAGTGTGTGTAGGGAACGGGGCCGAAGGTTGGGACAGATAAGCTTCATCTCTCCCCTGCGGCGTGCGTCCGTCCAGAGAGTCATGGTGTTTCCCCCCTTCCCACTGTCTGTTGTCATCAGCAGAGGGGGGCGGGGTCTCCTCCCCATCTTCCCCAGAATCGGTGCGGGTGTCGTCTTCCTCGATCAGCCTTCCATTTCGCTGTTTTTCAGCTAGCATACTCTGGAGGTTCATGATCTCTCGATCATGTTGGAGTTCTCTCTGATAGAGGATCAAGGCTAACTTAGCTAAGTGAACCTGGATTGGTTTTGTACCATCCGAGTTTTCTATTTGATCAATTACAGCTTCTAGCTCGTCGCTACGCTGTTCTTCAGTGAAATCCCTAGAAGGGTAGTCGGGTTCTCGAGCAACCGCGACCAGTTTGGACAATATTTGTCCAGAAAGTAGGCCAGGTTCATAGTCGTGGGCCGCAGCGCCACCTGGTTGCTGGGAGTTGGTCAGTTCACTACTCTGTCCCTCCATTTTAACAACCGAACCAAAAATAGCCTAGTAGAGCTTCTGCAGATAGCTCAAGCTGCACCTTTTGGGCAGCAACTGCTAGCTTTGTAGCAGAAAAACACTAAATTAACCTTTGTGCGCACAGGTTTTAGCGTTTTAAGATTGCACGGAATGCCGTGACTAACGCCTAAAATACTATTCCTTTCAGTATTTTAGCAAAAGCTGGTGCGTTGCCGTAGCAACGTCTTACAACACTTGCAGTGTTAAATATGCTAGTTATTCCTTCAGAATATTAGCAAACAAGGTGTTATCAGTCTTTGAGTGAAGGTTTCAGTTAGTTATAATAGCCACTGTGAGTTAAAGTCGCTAAATTAGCAGTTAATTTTAGCCTAAAAGGGTTAGTCAGAATTACTTACACGCTGCACCTTTAATGAGGAACTGAATTTTAACCTAAAAGGTTAGCCAGAATTAATTACACGTTGCACCTTTAAGGAAAAGCTGAATTTTAACCTAAAAGGTTAGCCAGAATTAATTACACGTTGCACCTTTAAGGAAAAGCTGAATTTTAACCTAAAAGGTTAACCAGAATTAATTTACAGGTTGCACCTTTAAAGAAGCACTGAGTTACTGGTGAGAGTTCGATGCAGCTTCCTGCTCAGCGAAATCGGCACCACTCTGTTGCTGGTTCAAGGCTGAACAACTGATTATTTTTAATTCAGGCTTTTTGGATTTATTTGTTTGTTTGTGCCGGATAGAAAGTCTCTGTGTATCCAAGCCTCACACGGGGCACCAATAAAATGTTGGGGTTATTAGGAGCGAACAATTCGTAAGCGTTAACTTACTTTTGGATTCTTCAATAAATTCTGTAAATATGTAAATATTTACTGATTTATTAATTAATTAAGATATTCTTAGATATACGGGGCACCATTCCCCTTTAACTGGGGAAAAATTGAATCCAAAACTCTTATCAGTCTTTCTTGAAGTTCGTAGAATCCTTGGAGCAGAGACTTCTCTTCGACACAACAAAGCTACTGGAGACGAAAATCTGAATTTTATAACGTTTAATTAACAATTTGTCAAATGAATAAACAGTGGCATAAATGAATAATAACCATGTGATATAATAAAAGGATGTATATTCAAAATAATGTTCAAGGTTTTTGTGTGTATGTAGGATGTATGAATGGGGTCCTTTGTTCTCACAAAGGAGTAGTGTGTGTGCGTGTGTATGGATTCAAAATGGAGTCTTGAATACAAGATGGCTGACTCCTTTGTCTGGCTAAAGTGTGGGTGGCAACTTGCACTTTAACTTCCAAAGCACTTAGAATCAGTAGTAACTTAACCTTAAATCACTCAAAACATTTCAAAGGATCATGCAACAACACAAAAGATTAATCACGAGTTAATATCCTTAGTTTATCAGCCTGGCCATGGCCGAACATTTAAAGATACCGAACAATGATTAATAAGCAGTTTATTCTTTCAAAATGACCCGAAGGACGAATTTGGAACGAAAGAGGAAAACACGAAGCTACTTTTTTAAGCAATAGCGCGGTTTTATTGCTTATTCTGGACTATAGAGGAAACGGGAGAAGAAAAGAATGAGAGAAAAATGAGTTTTCTGATCACCAAAAGAGCGAGGCGTCCCTCCCCCTTTTGATTTGACGGTTCTCCGTGTTTCTCCGCAGTTTTCAGCGTCATCCGCCGGTTTGATGCTTTCTCCGTTGTTTGGCTCCACGAGTGTTTCTCCACGGCTGGACACAAAGAAAACGAAGTTCCTTTTGGGCTGAGTTTGACAACTTACAGCGTTTCTGAGAGCTGGATGGAGTTGTTGTTTCCCTCCGCTGGTTCTGTGTCCTCAAACATCAGCTGGAGGGGAGCAGAAACGAGCAGATCAGCGGTCCCGTGGGCTCAACTTGGCTCTTAGAGCTTCCGCGTGCTCAAAGAAGTCGGAGCGTTCGACAAGCGTGTCCTCACCGCCAGGTATCCTGGGCAAAAGAACGAGGTTTCTTTGTCTTTGCTGAAGATTTATGGTCTTCGTTCGCGGGAAAGCTCCGCTCACTCCCACACAGGCAAAGAATGTGTTTCTGGTATTAGGCGGTGACACCATCACAATGCTTCCGTGTGCAAAGCATCATGGGAAATGAAGTTTCTTGGCGCTGATGTGATTATTTGCTTTTCAGAGCAATTTAAGCACAGTCATTTTGGAGAAAATCACTGCATAGTAATTTCCTCATGAGGTCAGACCCTCAACATTAGGTCACTGCTGAGCTGAGCTTAGATTTTAATATGTACTGTTTAACCATGAAATGTAAATGTAATAGGGTAAAACCCAGTTCATTTAACATAATGCTGCACTTAAGAAAATGGGTTGAAATATAACATGTTGGTGGAGCTGGGTTCCGACTATTGGCTTGTGGAAATCTCGGGAAACCGATGTTTTCCACCCGGTTCTCCCCTCCCCGCAGCTCGGCGCATCTCTGTCTCTGTCTCTCCGTTAGCTTAGCTCCCACCTTCACGTTAGCTTTGGGTTAGCTTGTAGCTAGTTCGGCTGGGTGTCATCAGTTGTTCCCAGCCTTACAGCCCCAACCTCAGCTCCACCTCTCTTCCCTTTTGTGGAATTGTCTGGGCTTGATGGAACCTGTGACACGGTCAAAATGGCGGTGGTGGCAACCTCCCATTTTGGCACAAAAACGTGTTTTAGGAGCCTTTGGAAATGAATTGTCCAGTATATATGTCGATGGTAAAATCACAGAAAAAGAGAGCTGCTCGGGTCGAGCAGGCTGCTTCATGCACGTTCACGCTCAGGCATAGCCCGTAGCATTTGCTATCCTTAGCTTTAGCAGCAGAGAGTAAGGTAGTGCCAACTCAGCGACTTTGTCGCTGTTCCTAACACCTAGTGATGAACCTAGCTACATTTCTGAGGACACTTAGCTACTTTCTGTAGAACTTTCTTCTAGATATTTCTTTCAAATTAGACACAAAATAGCCATTTTCACTCCAAACCGTTCTTTGGTTTGACGTTGTTTCGGCTGTCATCAAGGATATAAATGTTACAGATACTGTGAATGTTACTAGAGTGTAGCTCATCTTGTAAGAGGTCTGACTCCCATGCAGAAGACCTGGGTTTGATTCTGGATGTGAACATAGTTTATTTAGAGTTTCATTCTTACATTAATGATATATTTTTTTACAGTACAATGCCCAAATTTTTATTTGAGACTCGCCGAACGGCATTGAATTCACAGATAAAAAAGATGTGGGTTCAACTTTCATTTTGGAACAATTTTTCAAGCAAGGGAAGGGAATGATCTGAGCATGCAGGAGGACTGACCCATCATAAACCTTTGTCGGCTGTGCTGAAGAGAAAGGTACAGAACCAAATTACTTAATTAATTAGCTGCACGTTCTCCTGTCCTCTGGGCCACACACACACACACACACACACACACACACACACACACACACACACACACGACTGTCTCAGCTGTTATTTTCGTTAAGGAGTGTGCACGTACAGCATGCACGCTTCGTGCACGAGCCTACTATTGAAGCTGCCGTTATGCTTTTGGTCTGAGGGGGCAATCGCGAGCATAAAAATTCAAAAGTCCGTAGAGTACCTTCAAAAGGGAAATTAAAATATCTCTGTCATTTTATTTATTCAAAAAATGTACCAAATTGAGTGTACTAAATAATTATGAAAATGTAAATGAAATCAATGATCATGATTGCACTGGAATTTAGAACAGGAAAAGGTTTAAAATGTATCTGTATGTGTGTCTGACAAATGGAAATTATATATAAATTTATTATTTCATCTGGAAAAAGGGGCAGAAATTATAAGATGTTTTTCTTCATTCTGCTCCTTTTCGTTCAAATTTGATTTTTGTTAGGTATTTCTTATTGTTTATATGTTTTATTTGTTTTTATTTTGAATGAAATAAACGAAAAATAAAATGTATGTTTACTGTAAATTGAACTGCACCAGCTGTGGTAACCATGTCCTGTTAGAGAGCAAGTTTCTCCTAAATCAACAATTTTTTGCTGATAAACTATAAAATTGTTGTCTAATTTTGCTGTGAACACACATATAATTAGTCAATAATTTGGCACTTTAGTGCATCTGGTCAAAATTTACATTTTCTGCCTACAACTGTCCTCTTCAGGTAAAAATTAATTTGAATTCAAACCTACCATCAATATTGGCTAAGAGGTACCCTATGACGTTACCTGGTACCATATGATGTCACAATGTCGCTGTGAACCTGCTTGTATTTTTTAGCGGCTCTGCCCCCTCGGAATGCCAGACAACACCTCCTTATGGCACATTTTTCAAACAGGAAATAGGAGTGGAGTAAGACTCCGGTAGGGGGTGACTTGTTCTTTAAGCTCCTCCCAGCTGTCAGTCAGTACACAGTTACTTTAATAAATCTCTGCAGGATTATTTTGTTCCTTCATTGTTGGCCTCTAATATATGGGCTGCATGGTGGCGCAGTGGTTAGCAATGTTGCCTTGCAGCACGAAGGTTGCAGGTTCGAAACTCGGCTGCGGCCTTTCTGTGTGGAGTTGTGTGTTCTCCCCATGCATGCATGGGTTTCCTCCGGGTACTCCGGTTTCCCCCACAGATCACAACATGCCCTATAGGTTATAAATTGTAAGTCGCTTTGGATAAAAGTGTCTGCCAAATAAATAAACATAAACATAACATATGCCAGCAACAATAGCTGACATTACATATCAAGCCTAGTCTAAAGTAAGTGCTTTGTGTGTCTAACTCACGACAGAAAATCACAGCTGAGTCACAGCTGAGTTAAGGCCAGCTCTGTATTTATATAGAACACTAAAGAAAACCAAAATATCACAATGTTGGATTTCTAGTTTTTCATCACATTTGTTTTTACACTCATCTGACACTTTATTATTTGACCTGCTGAAGTTCCAAAAGAGCATCTGAATGGAGAAGAAATAAGATGGTTGCTGGTACCAGGAGAGCGGGTCTGAGTATCTCAAAACCCACTGAGCTTCTGGGATTTGAACTCACAACCATCTCAATTGGTTACTTAGATCCAGAAAGAAGTAGATGTGTATAGAACATGTCTTGGTAAAGTCAGAGGTCAGAGTGGATTGTTACAGCTGGCTCTAGGTCAGGCATGTCCAAAGTGCAGCCCTCAGAGTGATTTTGTGCGGCACACAAATTTATTTCTATAATGATAAAGTTTGTCTCTGCAGTAGTCTGTTGACGTTGACACTTTCTAACACAGTTATGTTTGTAGTGTCATGAATGGCCTCTAATTTGTGACAAAGGTCACATTTTCCCAGCTGGGTCAAGCTGGGTTGAACTGTAACTTTTGTCCCACAGATTAACCCAGGAGCCGTGATGTCTGCTGAAACACCATCTTTATCTGCTGCTGTTCCGTCCCAAGATGAAGGACACACAGTGATTTCCAACAATCAGAATCGAGCCATAACTACTGTGGGTACCCCGCCTCTCCATCCCTAGGCTAACGAAGCAGGGTACCCACAGTAGTTTCTGCTCTTTAAATAACAGACAGCCACAGCTTATAAGCTTGACTCTCCCACATTTCAGTCAGAATTGACAAAGCTCCTCAGATGACAAACGTCTTCAAGAAACCAAAGAAGTCCAGTTGCTTTCATTTGAACCCTTTTGATTAGATAGGGCAGAGAAAAAAACATCACTGACTGAAACAATTTCAGATCTAATCTAACAACAGTTTTCTACAGTTACTTTTCCCCTCAGACTTCTGAGAATAAGTAATGAAGGCTTCCTTAAAATTCTCTCATTTATTAATGTGCTTTAAAGGAGTTTAGCTTGTATCTGGCATAAGAAACATGACAGTGGATGTTTAAAATGTGCTTGTCATAAAATATTCTAAAAACAGGTCAGCAAAAAGATGGAGGGCATTGTGTAAAAAAAGCATAGCGCAAAGGTTAACATTAAAAGACCATTGACCAACATTAAAGACACCAGGTTAAAACTTTGGTAAAGGTTTTGCCGAAACTGAAGGCGTTTCAAAATACAAAGTGTCTAAAACCAAAGTCAACCTTTAAGCAAAATCATAACCTGAGATCTTAAAAACCAATACAAGCAAAAGGGGTTGTACAACAGTACTGAGGCCAGGAGGACACAGCAACCCAGACTGTTGGATTGCACAGCCTTTTATCCCAGGTGTGGGTCATCAGTGGGACTCAACTCAGCTGTGCTCATCAGCAGCCTGGAGGAGAGGAGGAGGAGGAGGGGCGGTGTCTGGGTCGAAGGCTCTGGCTCCCTGAGCTGGAGGAGGCCAGGCTGGTGGCCGTAACGGACGCTGTCACTCTGTCACAAACACTTTGAACCCATGAGTTTATTCTAACAGCATTTTATCCACCATGCTCACTGACTCATGTTTGGGTGCTTCAGGTGTATGCTGCACGTGCACCGGACCTGTGGTGAAGTCCCACCTTCTAGTTCGATTGATTTATGCAAGATTAAACTCGAAAAGAGAGACTCAATAACGCGATACATGAGAAAAGTGATGAAAATGCGGGACTGTCCTGCACAAAGTGGGACATCTCTAATGCTATATGCAGGGGCGTCGGACTGGGGGGGGGGGGGGGGGGAGGGTACCGTTTACCCAGGGCCCACTGCAGGGAGGGGCCCTGAGACAGCTTTGAATAAAAATGTTTTATTGTTGTGTTTTTTCCCCCCAACTTACTTAATGTCTTAATAAACTTCCCTTTACCTGGATAAAGAGGATAAGAAACAGAATTTTGCCTTAAAAATAATAACTGAATAATCTCTGAGGCATCTATCACCCCTTAAAAATGTGCAAAGTGGTTTAGTCCACACCAGCGGCCAGGGGCTGCACGGCCGCATGTACAGCTAAAGAGACCGCAGATGCCGACAGCCAGAGCTGGAGGCAGGAGAGTCAGTGATGTCTTTTCCCAAGAAAGGGAAATCTGGCTTCCAGAAAAGAAAAGAAAAGAAAAGAAGGAGAAAAAGTTAATTGAACAGAAGCAAGTATTGACTAGGTTTTTCAAGAAGAAAGGTGAGCAGCAGCCAGCAGCAGCAGAACACAGTTTTAGCTGATATTAGCTAGCTCTCAGAAGCTGCATTCATGTTAGGTGTTCAGTGTTAAACGCCTTTAGTTTCACCATCAAGATCAAATATAAATTAATTATTGTTATCAGTGAAAACACTAATATATATATATATATATATATATATATATATATATATATATATATATATATATATATATATATGAATGAATGAATGAATGAATATAT
Source organism: Nothobranchius furzeri (assembly GCF_043380555.1). Lineage (NCBI taxonomy): Eukaryota > Metazoa > Chordata > Actinopteri > Cyprinodontiformes > Nothobranchiidae > Nothobranchius > Nothobranchius furzeri. Next base: position 33,690,082 of record NC_091754.1, on the reverse strand, counting down.
ACATATATATTTATTTATGTATGTATATATATATATATATATATATATATATATATATATATATATATATAAATAAATCAGAATTATTATTGCGGGCGGCCGCCGCCAATTAATTCGCGGACCTCGCAGTAAAAACAGGTTCACTCTGTGTGGATATTTCAGCTCCTTCCCAGTCATGGACCAGGACAAACTTGGTATCGATGGATTCGTGGTAATCTCAGGAATGAGAAGCTGCCACTGTTTTTTGTATAGCATGATGAAACTGGTGTTAGAGGATTGTTATTGACTTGGTTAGATATTTTAAGCCTATTTTAAATTTCTTTATATTTGATCTTGAAAATGGACAATCTTATAATTTGGCTGATAATGCAGGGATTATGAAATTTAGAGTACATTACATTCACAGAGATAACCTGGTTTATTTCATGTCATATGTATTTAATATATCAATATATATCAGCAAAGCTTAACATCATGAACCATGGCAGACATGACTGAAGAGCAGATGAAGATATCATGCCAGGCACTGATGAGAAAATATTACAAGGATCTCACAGCTGAATTTGAGAATGAGATGCTACACCTGAGAACAATATATGGTGCCACATTTCCACACATTCGGTCTCCTCTTGAGCTGCTTAATGCCATCTATACAGGATGCAATTACAGAGCATTTTTGGAGAAGTTTGTATTGGACTGAGGATATTTTGCACACTACCTGTGACTGTTGCTGGGGGTGAACGGGCTTTTAGCAAACTGAAACTGGTGAAAAATTATTTGAGATCAACAATGTCCAAGGACAGACTGAACAGCCTAGCTCTTCTTTCTATTGAAAGCCAATTAGCCAAAGGATTGGACTTTAAAGATCTCATAAGTGATTTTGCTAACATGAAGACCCGCCAGTGGGCATTTACTGGAAAATAAATTCCAGGATTTTTGTTTGAACACATTGTTGGCAAATAAAAATGATTGTATGTGAAGTCTGGGCATTTCACTTTTATTATGCTGGCATTTGTATTTGCTCAATATAGAGGTTAAACTAAGATCATATTTATTATCTTGTCTTGTAGCATGACAAAAAATGTGCAAGAGAGATATTAAGTAATTGAGCATGGGGGCCCACCTAGAAGACTTGTACCTAGGGCCCAGAATTTGGTGCTACGCCCCTGGCAATATGCCTTCCATCATGAAAGAATAAGTCTTTTAGCCAGCAAATAGCAAAAGGTGACAGTCTATAATTGGCAATTGCTGAGAGAAGCATCAACCGCGACTTCTCCAAACAAAGCAATCAAAGGGTCAGGAGGAACAATGGTCCCACAGATCCAAGTGCATCAAAAAAGGCCCCCAATGCCCCTTCCTGTTGCTATAGGAGAACGATCAAATAAGGCTCTCTCCACAACCACCCAACTCAGTACATCAGCACCTTCCCTCAGCCAGAACAACAATGTCGTAATATTAGAAGTCCAGTAATAATACTGAAAATTGGGAAGCACCAAGCCGTCATGGGGGAATTGCAATACCTTTTTACTGGTTCTTGGGTGTCTGTTGAGCCATCTAAACCCGAAAACAAACTATCTAAAATAAAAAAAGATTCAGAAGGAAAAAACCCGGGAGACATAGGAACAATTAAAGGAACTTAGGTAGTACAGTTGTTCTAATAATGATATAAATTAGCAGTGGGTGGCACTGGCAGAATGACTTGCCCCTCCAGACAGAACCTTCAAACAACACCAGTAGGCATGATTTACCCAAAACATGACCTTATTAGCACAGCACAGGAACAAAACATTGCAGTGAGATTCCAGCTGTGCTGCTCCTGCCTAGTCACAATGGCACCCCTAAGGGGTGGCCAGGGGTGGCCATAGCCACCCCTAAAAAATTGCTGTCCCCACCCCCCTACCCCAGCAAAAGCCAGTACTAATAAATCATGTTAATATTAATGTTCACTCAAACCATAAGTTGATCTCAGTTATTCAAGACATAATTGTAAAACAAAATAAAAATAATACAATTAATGAGCAAAGAAATGATCAGAATAAAAAAATACACATTTCTGCTGCTCACCATTTAAAAAAAGTTGTTATCTAGGTAGCTTTTTGTGAACACAACAAGTGAATTCAACAAAAAAATATAAATATTAAAACAAAATTTGAAATAACATAAATGTTTTGGATATGTCCTGTTTAAAAAATAAAATAAATAAATAAACAAATAAAGGAGGCTAAACTCTCCCAGAGTTACCACAAGGACCAGTTTGGTGTGCCACCCCAAAGATTTCTCTGGCCCCGCCTGGCCACCCCTATCAAACATTTCTGGAGCCGCCCCTGCCTGCTCAGCCTCCCACACATCACCCGTCTCTCCCCCGTTAACAGCAGCTAGTCCACTCAGCAATAAATGCATTAACAAGTTAGCTACTTAGCCTGCCTAGCTGGTACGAACCCATGGATGGATGACATGAAGAATTCAGACAGTTCTGAATTTTGCAGGGGATCCAACCTGGTACTTTAGGTGTACTTACTAAAATGTCCAGTGAGTAGAATTATGGTTTCCGGCTGAATCTGTTCTCTTGGGACAGATTCACTGAGTAAAGAGAAGAATGTATCTGGTTTAAAGATTTTTCTCAGTAGTTTCAGGATGAACAGGAATAACCGGAGGCGTTACTGAAGCTGATGGGATTTTAGAATGAAAGCCGTGTGTACCATTTTCCAGGTTCAGCGTTGTTTTCGCTAAGCTCTCAATGACAGTACTGGGAACTGGGTAATGGATCTCTACAGAGAACAAAAGAGACAGTCTTTCTGTACAGGATGAGAGCAGGCTTTTCAAGGTCCATCTCAATACAAATGTTCTCAAATAGCGAGGCGTTTGGCCTTGTTTTAAAACTATAAAACCTCCAGAACACAAGCCAAAGTCTTCAGACACTCTGAGCACCTACCGGGGATGAGTTTAGCACAAAGAAGAAAACTTTAAAAGCAAAGCAGGAGACCAAAAATGAAGTTTGTTTTGTTGTTTCTCTCCTTTGTGGTGAGAAGTGGTCAGCTACCAGTGAGCAACTGTGGGACGGAGGCAAGACAACCAGACATCAGGGACATCGTAGTGAATTGTGGAACTTCATCGATTTCTCTGGAAATACAGATCTGTCCAGTTCTCTATTCTGGTTCCAACGAGAGCCATCTGGTCCTGAACAACATGCTGGAACCTTCCTGCAGAGCAACCCTGGATGAATCCGTGACTCCGCCTGTGGCTCGGTTTGACTTTCCTGTAAACATGACTGACACCTGTAGCACCATCCAGACAGTGAGTGTACCTGGGATTGGACCATTTCCTGATTTTTCCAATATGTGGATGAACATCAGCGGTGTTGTTCGACCCATTAACTCTTCCAAAGACAACATCACTAACAGTGAAGAGCTGGAGATCTTCTACTCCTGTGTCTATCCCTTACAGGATCTGGTCAGAAACACCCAGATCCATGCCTCAGCCTCCTCCATCACATCCAAGGACAACAATGAGACTTTTATCCATTCCTTGAGCATGGTTCTCTTTGCTGATGCCAAATACACCCAGCTAATGGTCATCCCAGAGCTGGGGATTAAACTCAGGACTGACATTTACGTCGAGGTAAAGGCCACCAACTTGACGGACCAGTATCATGTTCTACTGGACCGATGCTACGCCTCCACCTCACCTCTGCCTTCCATCTCCACCTTCTTCAACCTGTTTGTCTCCTGCTCTGTGGATTATTTTACAACCATTATTGAGAACGGAGTCAGCCAAAATGCTCGCTTTAAGTTCCAAGCTTTCCACTTTATTGAGCATCAGAATGAAAAGGTCTCCACCTACTATCTCCACTGCATCACCCGCCTCTGTGAGACAAGCGCCTGTGGTGCCTTCAAGCAGTGCAACAGCAGGAGAAAGAGGAGCACATCTGACTCATCTACAGCACCAAATGCGTACACAGTCACCTCTCCACAGATCATCACTAAAACAGACACCTCTGAGTTCAGTGAGAAGCCCCTGGCCGTGGGAGGAGGAAACATCTCTGCTGTCAGACTTGGTCTGGCTGCTGGCTTCTTAGCCTGTGCTGGTGTGTTCGCCCTAGGAGTTGTGTCTGTGATTTATAGAAGGCTCAGGAACTGAAGAGGCATTGTCCAGCTGAACTACAGCACACTGGCTTGTAGGGCTTAATGCTTACTCAGAAGCTGAGTGACATCTTTTTAAAATTTCGGATTAGGGCTTGGTTAGGGGACGTGGGAATTCATCATAATAACTTTGTTTCTTAATAACTAAATCACATTATTATTAATCTTCATTTCCTCCACTTGTGGTTAACTCCATAAATCATCAGCTAGATTTAGTCAGCCCCGTTCAGTGCAGTGCATTTTAAATCGTCAGATCATTTTCAAAACACAAGAAACCACACATGGTGAGAAAAAGCATCACAGATGTACCAGTTCTGGTCATCCAGCATGTGGTGTGCAGCAACGCTGCAAAAACATCTCACCCTTTCTCACACAAACATTCAGAGAGGAAATGCCACGACACCTCTCAAGATCAAACGTGACCGTGCGCTTCTGTGACTTCACCTTCTGATTGGCTACATGTCACGTTCAACAGGCAGCATATGGGTTTGTCCTCCAGAATCCGATCGAGACAATCCAACACGTTTGAAATCATTGATTTATGATCCAAACAGTCCTGACGTGCATCCAAGCAGGTCAGAGAATGCGTAACATCCCCACACGCAGCTGGAATAGCTGTTCAGATTATCTTTGGAGTTGTTAGGGTAATCTGGCACGTCCTTAACTCATTCGCTGCCAGCCATTATCTGGTTAGAAAGCTCCTGACTGCCAACGTTTTTGAGCATTTTTACTGCTTTTGAAGAGTGACAGAATATTGTGCTCTTTATGTAAACACCAAAAATACCAAAGACTCACTTCGTACATCAGGCAGAATGGGCGTGTTTCTATCTTTTTCCTTTCTTTCACAATCTGTTTTCGAAAGGTGAGCTACAGAAGCCTTCCCGGTTTGTGCCGCGTCTTAGGAAAAGCGGCGTCCCAAAACGATCTCCTAATTCACGGATTGCTTGCTTCCTGATCATGTGACATGTGACACACGGATAAAAATCTATTTTAGAGTAGTTATATTTACTCTCAGGGTGCGCAAGCTCGTTCCCAAGCCCGCCATGTTAAAAAACGCAATTGACGACTTTAGTCATCAATGGCAGTGAATGAGTTAAAGAGCATTTCAACACCAAATCAACTTTGATTTGCAGATAAACATTTTAAATGAGTGTCCAATAGTGCTGTAGACATCAATATCTTGGCATTTTAGGGCATCTTATTTGAAAGATCATCATTGCATCCCCTTCAGGTTAAAACTCCGTCTGCTTGGGCACGAAGAAATGCTACACCATTGTGCGTTGGCGCAAGGGCTCTTCCTACAAGGTGACGGAGACTGCAAGCTTGAGATTGGTCAGAATGCTGTTTCCTTTAAATCATCAACAGCACCACCATTGCCTCCTCAAAGAACAGAAAGAGATCTGAAGAGATCTAGTGGCAGATGTGGAACAGATTGAAGAACATCTCGCAGAGAATGTCTGATAAAATGAACGTTTATTCTCTCATAACTGAAGGAGTTGAAAGATACGCAGCAAGTGTTTTTATTCAAGGACGGAAATTGCGGGAAACGTGGGTTTAGAGGTGGCAGGATACCCCAGAAAATGGCGTCGCCCTCTGCTGTCTTGGAGGAGAATCACGTTACAACACTTCTCCAGGTAAAGGAGAAGTCTGAAGGAAAATCGTCTCAGTCAATACGTGTGTGACTCCGAGCCTGAGTGAGGAGGTATTGAGAAGTGATTAACACCTAAGCTGTCGATAACGAAAACACGTCTGATATTTTGCTATTTTTCAGGTAACAAGTGAGGGAAAGATGGAGTGTGAGATCGATAGGCGGATTGGTGCTGCATCTGCGGTGATGCGGACGTTGTACCGGTCTGTCGTGGTGAAGAGAAAAATGAGCCAGAAGGCGAAGCTCTCGATTTACCGGTTGATCTACGTTCCTACCCTCACCTATGGTCATGAGCTTTGGGTAGTGACCGAAAGAATGAAATCGCGGATACAAGCGGCTGAAATTAGTTTTCTTCGCAGGGTGTCTGGGCTCTCCCTTAGAGATTGGATGAGAAGCTCGGTCATCCGGGAGGGGCTTGGAGTAGACTTGCTGCTCCTTCCCATCAAGAGGAGCCAGTTGAGGCGGCTTAGGCTTCTGGTTAGGATGCCTTCTTGACACCTCCCTGGTGAGGTTTTCTGGGCATGTACAACTGGGAGGAGACCTAAAGGAAGACTCAGGACACGCTGGAGAGAATATGTCTCTCGACTGGTCTCTCGGCCTCAGGACTCCCCCGGAGGAGCTGGCCCAAGTAGCTGGGGAGAGACAAGTCTGGGCCTCCCTGCTTGGGCTACTGTCCCCGTGACCCGACCCTAGATAAGCAGTCAAAAATGGATGGATCGATGGAGTTTTCTAAATAATTACTTTTCCAAGTGTCCCATTTTCCCTTAGGATATCATCTTTGGCATGCCGTTTTAACATTTAATCAATAATCAGACCTCTCTGTAATTCCTGGTTTATACAGCAATAATTTAATTGATCCTAGTACTAATTATATTCTTATTAGTCAAAATTGTAAATGAAGACATCATCAGCTATGTTGCTCCTGTAGAAATTATAATTAAGGTTATGTATAATAACAACTGCACTCGTAAGAATTAAGTTTAAAATATGGCAGAATCCCTAAAAACCTAAGGTGGCCTTTTTAACATTTATTTGCCGGACTGGATATGTAATCCAGATATCTATAATTCCATTTTTCCTAATAGGAATTAACATTTCAGATATCCATGAGAACATTATGAACTTTCAGATATCTGAAATGTTAATTCTAGAAAGTTAGAATCATTCTGTTATACAAATTGTTAATGGATATTTTAGAACATAAAAGTAACATTACAGTTACTTAACTAATTACTTTTACAATGTGGTAACTGAATTACTAACTGAATTACTTTTGGGAAAAAGTAATTTGTAACTAATGACATTTTTTAATGTAAGGTGCCCAACACTGGATATATTTGGCTTATCCCTCATGACGGTCACACAGGGTTGAAGCACAGCGTATGCACCATCATGGCTGCCCGAAGATTTCCGTGTCCAAACATGTCGCCTCTTTTTATTTTTGCACTTTTCCTCACACATGTTGGCACGGATTGCTAATAACGTCTGTTTGTTGTTTTATATCAAATGAAAACATGTTTGTATTCGTAGGGTCGGGGTGTCTGTCAGTCACTGCCTCAGCACCTCTCTGTCTTCGGTCCGCCAGGCGATGCCTCCTTTTGACACATTTTGCAAACAGGAAGTGTGGGCAGAGTGAGACTGGTAGGGGGTTATTCTCTCCTTAAGATTGTCGGAAGGGGAGGATCGGGTGAAAAATCTGCACAATTATCCTGCTCTGTGAGCTGGGCCTATGTTCTGGTCTTGCCCTTCAGTCTTTCGTTTTATTGTTAATGACGGTGATATCAGTTCAAAGTGTGTGATAGTTCACGTTATTTCTACAGGTATATTTTAAAAGTGTTGTGTCAGATTTGGTGCTCTTGTGGGAGCGGCTATCTGGAGTTGTTCAGCACATGAATCGCAGTCAATGTGACTGGTCATCCATCTAGAAGCCATACGGAAACCAGAGTGCCTCTGTACAGCAATCTGTGTGAAACAAGCGTTAGCATTCCACCATCTTGCTATGGAAGTGTTGTGCACCTGTCTCAACTTCTATGTTCTCAAGGTCTCACCAAAGCCCTGCGTAGATCATCCTCATTGGTTGATTTCTTAACTCTTCATAGTAGGTTCTTGGTGCTGTTGAAGTGATACATGAAGTGTGAACTTTTTTTTTTTTTAGCATTTAGGGCCCTCGGGGGGTTTGAAACCAGCCCCACCCCCATCAGACCAGTGCTTACGTCAGAAAAAGGAAGCCGTCTGTCTCTGTGAACACACAGGGCAGGGCATTTCCTGCGAGTGCTGGCAAGGAACCACCTTGCGGAGAGGTGGCTGGTGTCTTTTCACAGGACCACCATTGAGTCAGTGCTGGTGTACTCCATCTCTGAGTGGCTTGCTGCCTGCTCAGCACCAGGTAGCAAGGCTCTACAGGGGTAATCCAACCCCCCGGTCTACCTTGGAAAGCATTGCTAGCTCCAGGTGTCTAAAACACAGAAGATTGTAGCTGGCTCTGCACCCCGGACACCCACTATTGCAACTGCTGCCTTCAGGGAAATGTTTCAGGTTCCTGAGGAGCAGAACAAACAGGCTGAAAGACTAGAGTATTCTTGATCACAAAAGAGTCCATCTTTATACTCAGGGAAGGCATCTGTTTACATTCCTCTCTTTTGTTGTACTGTTTCTCTGATTGTAGCTGTTTTTAGCGACATTTGTTTTATTGAATATTTTGCTGTTGTTCTTATTGAAGCTAGAGGCGTTGCTTTTATGGATGCTGTTTCAGCAATGGACTGTGACATTTTTCTTTTCTTTTGAGCACCATCTCAGTGGAAGCTGTCCTAATCTTGTTGTACACTGTATTAAAAGTTTCAATCATTTCACTTAATTTTAATCTCTCTGATCCCATCAGGACAAACAAACACACAAGGTTTATGTATACACTGGGATGGGTAATCAGATAACAAGAAGCAGGTGGGCACAATTAAAGGGACTTTATGGACTTTTGAAGTTTTATGCTCGCGATTGCCCCCTCAGGCTAAAAGCGTAACGCCAGCTTCAATAGTAGGCTCATGCACGAGGCGCGCATGCTGTATGTGCACACTCCTTAACGAAAATAACAGCTGAGACAGTCCCGCGCGCGCGTGTGTGTGTGTGGCCCGGAGGACAGAGGACAGGAGAACGCGTAGCTAATTAATTAAATAATTTGGTTCTGTACCTTTCTCTTCAGCACAGCCGACAAAGGTTTATGATGGGTCAGTCCTCCTGCATGCTCAGATCATTCCCTTCCCTTGCTTGAAAAATTGTTCCAAAATGAAAGTTGAACCCACATCTTTTTTATCTGTGAATTCAATGCCGTTCGGCGAGTCTTTGGGCATCTTACTTTAAAAAAAATATACCATTAATGTAAAAAAGAAACTCTAAATGAACTACGTTCACACCCAGAATCAATTGGAAAGATAAAAAGGGTAAGGCAAAACTAAAGTAAACTATGAACAAATTTAAATACAACAGCTGATTGACAGTCCTATACGAGTTACTAGAAAGAGTGGAACCCTTATAGACCTGATTTTTACAAACAGGCCAGAGAGAGTAACAAAAATATACAATCTTATTACTGGTCTTTCAGATCATAATATGATACTGGTCCTAAGAAAGCTAACGAAAAAGCGTCTAGTTTATCATAACAAAACAGAAAATTATACTTTAACTACTGGAATTCACACGTCAAAAATGGTTGACTTTGAACATGATCTAAAGACAGCTAATTGGGACAGGGTAATCAGAGAACCTGATCCAGACCATAGTGCAAGCAGTTTTGTCTTGACCCTTCATGGTATAATTGGTAAGCACACAAGAACCTGGAAAAGAAAACCTAAGAAAAAGTCTCTTCCTTGGTTCAACAGTGATATCAATCAGCTGATCAAAGAGCAAGATTTTGCTGTGAAAAGATCATTAAGGACTAAAACCATTACTGACCATTTAATTTACACTGGACTAAGAAATAAAGTAGTGTCTTAGCTGCGGAACGCAAAGACTAATTATTTTAATAACCTGATTGAAGAGGCAAATGGCAACAGTTCTAAACTGTGGCAACATATAAACAGACTAACCAAGTCTAGCAAGCAAAAGCACCCAAAAATAAATAGCCTTAAAATATGTGATGAACTCATTAATAGTAATGAGTCAATTGCAAATGGTTTCAATAATTTTTTATTGAGTCTGTGAAAGATTTAGCCAGTCGTTTTAACTCAAATGACCCACCCTGTAACGAATTTGATAAGGATCACACCAACTCCTTCTATATAAAAGAAGTATCCCAGGATAAAGTTAAAAAAGTGATTGCAAACATGAGGATGTCCATGGCAAAGGATATCCATAACTTAAATACAACATTTATTAAGAAACATCAGAGTTATATGTTGGAGCCAATCACATATTTAGTAAACTTATCAATTCAAACAAAGAGATTCCCAGAAAGCTGGAAAACTGCAATAATTGCTCCAGTCTACAAGGGAGAAAGGGACTTAGCAAGTAACTACAGGCCTATTGCCATCCTCCCGATAGTCTCAAAAATCCTAGAAAAGATTGTAGCTGAGCAACTAATAGATCACTTAGAGTCCAACCAACTGCTTTATTCACAGCAGTTTTGCTTTAGACAGAAATACTCCACAGAATCTGCAAATTGTTATCTGCTTGAAAAGATCAAAACTTCTCTGGATAAAGGATGTGTTGTAGGGGCAGTGTTTCTGGATCTAAAATAGGCTTTTGACACAGTTAACCATAGCGTCTTACTTAACAAACTAATGCAATTTAAAATATCACCTGAAGCTTTGAAATGGTTCAGTTCATACCTGGAGGGTAGACAGCAGTGTGTTAGGGTTAATGAGGTCAAGTCAAGTTTGCTTGCAAACAACATGGGTGTACCACAAGGATCCGTGCTTGGTACATTGCTGTTTACACTGTACATTAATGACCTTCCGATGAGCTGCTCAGGCGTCAACTGCCAGATGTATGCTGATGACACCGTCATTTACGTGTCCACAAAAACACCTGGCCTGGCAGGAGAGCGCCTGATGCAGGCTTTATCAGACATCTCAGAATGGCTAGAGTCATCCCACCTAACTCTTAATGTTAAAAAAGACTGTGTCCATATGCTTCTCCATGAGAAACAGGCCTGATCAGGAACTATTTCAGGTTAGGATTAAAGAGGAAATCATTGAAGTAAGGAGTGATGTGAAGTACCTTGGGATCATCCCAAACAAACACTTAAAATTTGACAGTCAGGTTAAGCACGTCTGTAATAAGGTTAAAAACATTAAAACTGCTTCCGTTTTATCAGAAGGAACCTGTCACATCAAACTGCTAAACTGTACATGCATGCACTGATCTTTCCCCACTTATCATATTGCATTACATCATGGTAACAGGCTTCATCCACCACTTTAAAACCTATAGTCTTAATATACAAGCAAGCAATAAAAATTATGGACCAGAAACCATTGAAATGGCGTCATTGTCGCATTTTGAGGAAGCATAATCTTCTCACTTTAGAATTTTTTTTATTAATTTTAGCACTCTAAGGTTCTTTTTCAATTGTCTAAATGATAACTTGTCTAAACTGTTGTCTACTGTGGTCATCAGATGTCAGAGCTCTCATAGAACGATCACTCGAGCCTCCACCTGTGGTGAATGTCTCGTCCCGCGGTGCAAGACTTCTTTTGGTCAGTCTGCTCTTTCTGTAAAGGGGGCCAAACTTTGGAACTCTCTACCTGCTGACATAAAACTAGAAACGGACAGTAACGTTTTTAACAAAGAACTCAAAAAATGGTTAAAGTCTAAACAACGTCTCATGAATAGTTTTAAACTCTTACATTGCTGCTCAAAGTGCCTTGTTTTTTTCTTTTTATTCTTTTTTATTGAAAATTGTTTGCAATTTTATCTGTTTTCTGTTTGATTTATTGTTGATCTCTTTGTATTTCATTTAAATGTACTCTACTTTTTAGAAAGGTTCTACGGACAAGTGTTGCAAATTAGCACGTGTGCTAACACACTAAACAATGCATCTGGTTCGTCCAATGTCATTGCTGTGCCCATGTCAAATAAACATCAGTAAACCTGGATTCTAGACCTACAGTCAGGTCCATAAATATTGGGACATCGACACAATGCTAACATTTTTGGCTCTATACACCACCACAATGGATATCAAATGAAATGAACAAGACGGGCTTAACTGCAGAATGTCAGCTTTTATTTGAGGGTGTTTACATCCAGATCAGGTGAACGGTGTAGGAATTACAACAGTTTGCATATGTGCCTACCACTTGTTAAGGGACCAAAAGTAATGGGACTGAATATGAACCATAAATCAAATGTATACATTTCAATACTTGGTTGCAAATCCTTTGCAGTCAATTACAGCCTGAATTATGGAACACATAGACATCACCAGACGTTGGGTTTCATCCCTGGTGATGCTCTGCCAGGCCTCTACTGCAACAGTATTCAGTTCCTGCTTGTTCCTGGGGCATTTTCCCTTCAGTTTCATCTTCAGCAAATGCATGCTCAATCAGATTCAGGTCAGGTGATTGACTTGGCCGTTGCAAAACAGCCCACTTCTTTCCCTTCAAAAACTCTTTGGCTGCTTTTGCAGTATGCTTTGGGTCATTGTCCATCTGCACTGTGAAGCGTCGTCCAATGAGTTCTGAGGCATTTGGCTGAATATGAGCAGATAATATTGCCTGAAACACTTCAGAATTCATTGTGCTGTTTTGTCAGCAGTCACATCATCAATAAATACAAGAGAACCAGTTCCACTGGCAGCCAAACATGCCCACGCCATGACACTTCCAACGCCATGCTTCACTGATGAGGTGGTATGCTTAGGATCATGAGCAGTTCCTTTCCGTCTCCATACACTTCTCTTCCCATCACTCTGGTACAAGTTGATCTTGGTCTCATCTGTCCATAGGATGTTGTTCCAGAACTGTGAAGGCTGTTTTAGATGTTGTTTGGCAAACTCTAATCTGGCCTTCCTGTTTATGGGGCTCACCAATGGTTTACATCTTGTGGTGAACCCTCTGTATTCACACTGGTGGAGTCTTCACTTGATTGTTGACTTTGACACAGATGCACCTACACCCAGAACACACCCACATCACCCCGCTTCTCCTCCAGCTTCACTGGCTGCCAGTCAATGTCAGGGTTCATTTCAAGATCCTGGTTCTGGTCTATAGGGCCTTACATGGACAAGCACCATCTTACATTGGTGATCTTCTCAGTCCCTACACCCCCAGCAGGTCCCTGAGGTCCAGTGATCAAAGCCTACTGGTTGTGCAGCACCAGGCTAAAGGTCAAAGGTGACAGATCATTTGCTGCTCTGGCCCCCAGACTCTGGAACTCTCTTCCCCTGAGCCTGAGAT